>NC_052019.1:22813179-23074577 GCF_015832195.1 Motacilla alba alba
TTATGAAGGGCCTGAGTCTCTACTCCATAAAGACTGTTGGGAGAAATGCCAATGAAGTCAGCTGTCAAAACTCTCTTAAATTCTCAGGTTCTTAAGATTATTCCAGTATTATGGACAAGAGTATTTTTGTTATTTGTTTTTAAAATGTCTCCTAATTATTCTGGAAAGTGAAGATGCTGGAAAGACCTTTGAAACAGTGTTCCAATGGAGCTTTCCTAAGAACAATCATTACCAAAGACTAGACTTCAGCTTTTGGGAAGCATGTTACTGGAGTTACTTTTCCACGTGGAGCAATAAAAATGGATTTGAAAACTACTGGTGGAAGTGGGGTTTGTTTTTAAAATTATTGTTTTTTATATAGTTACAATCATTAAGCAAATGTCTATATAGATCAAATCAGCTAAGAAGATGCCTTTAAAAATTAAGCAGTGTCTTTTAGCCAGAAACTTTCACTCTACAAGTGTTTAGACTACCTTTACCAATACTGTGTCAATAAGAATATGGTCAGGAGAAAAAAAACGAGATCATTCCCATGCCTTATAAAGATAAGAGGCAGAACTGAAATGACAGGTTGGCACTTTACTTCAGCCTGTTGGACAAGCATTCTTTTCATAGTAATAGTAATACTCATTTGACAGATGTCTGCAGACCTAAAAAGATGAAGTCAAACTGATGAACCATCATTTAGGAGTTTGCAGTAGATGCGTCCAACAAAAACCCAGTTACAAAGGGTAAATGCAGCCAGCAAAATACTGAGCTCTTTTCAAGAAAAGGAGTGATTAAAATAGGCAGAGTGCACTCAGCCTGGAATCGAGAAAATCCTACATGGAAAACATAAAGGTAGTTACATGGACATTATCAATGTTCCTCTCCCAAGCTGGAGAAAAATCCTAAACATCATTTTTAAAAAAACAGATGAAAGTTTACAAGTCCTTGATCTTCACTCTACAGCAGTAACTGTATTTACTAACACATCCTATATTGCTAAGGTCTACTTCAAATGCTAAGTATTTGTTGTAGTAATTTCTAGTCAGTGCTCAATTTTATTTTCCCCTCAGGATATACTTTCATTAAAGCTCTCTCCAGAGATTTTTATAAGAGAAGCATCATGTACAGACAAAGTTATTCTTCACTGATCACCTGAAAAGGCATCTAATCTTGAAATGCAACATATCAAACCTACAACTGGTGTGAAATTGCTTAGTCTAACATATGAGGAACATTACATGCCACCACACTGATTTAAAGCCTCACAAAAAAAGACCTAGCTCTGTAGAAATCAGTGTTACAGCTGTGCACTAATAGCTGCCTGCCTCTTACTGCCAGCAGCAGGCTAAAGGAAAACAGACACACACCAGTGAAGACACAGTAACAATCATTCACTTCTCACTAGGTGCTAAGTCACAGTGGGAAGTTTTGGCTATAATAGAAGTTTTTAGATCTCATAAACTAACTTTTGGACATGTTTAGTGGCTGAAAAAGAAGGAAGGTGATCTTGATCACTTCTGAGAAGCATGCAATGTCAAGCTGCATGTACAACTAATTGAAGAGCTGCTTTATAACAGTGAACATACATACTCGAAATCAGTATTTCTCTGTGTAAAGATGACATCTTTTTCAAAATCAATTATAGTAACATTCTCACTTAAAAGGAGAACAAAAAAATGTAAAATTAGAAAAAACAGCTAGAATGACATAGGGGTATCCTTTCTATAGCCTATCAAAAAAAGGACAATAATAAGGAAAAAAAAATCAACATGGCTACACAGAGAAGTCTGCTATTAGGCATCACTCTCCAAAGAGCATGGAGCCACATCTGAAAAAATGTAAACAGGAAGCAGTATAAACTCTGGCAAAATGAATGTAAATCCTTGATGAAGCATGGGCAATAGTTTCAAAATGAAGTTATTAAAAGCATACTAACTAAGCATCTTCACCAAAGACTGAAGAAGCAGGAAGCCTTCCAGACCCTTTCTGTATGACTGAGAGACAAACAGATTTATTCCAGGAGAGAGGTCTGAAGAGGTTTCTTAAAGTATTATTGAGAGACATTAAAAAAACATTAATAAAGCAAGAAGGAAGAAAATCATAAAGATTTTGTAATCTTAATTACAAAAGGTGGGAACCAATCTATGACTTTTACAAGAATTTAGACATTATATACTGAATATTAATTATTCTATTATTGCAATCTGTCCATAAGATTGAAGACAGCAAATGTGAAAGAAACCAAAGGGTCTGAAGAAAACAATGTGCGACTCAAAAGAACATCTGATTTGAAATGGGCAAACAGGTTGAAATAGAATAGTAACAACAAGAAAGAGCTGACACTACTGAAAAATAAGTTATGGAAATGTGTCTATGAACTTTACATAATGGGAAGTTTTATCTAAGAAAAAATAACTTTTAGCAGACCCAGAAGCCCATCAGTAAAATGCATTAGGATCCAAAAAAATTTCCAACAAAGTTTCATACCAGAGGGTCTTAAAATAAAAATTCTGTTGTGAATTGTTAACTAAAACATAGGGGGGAATGGCTGGAAATAAATGACTGATTTTCACAATGAAGGGAACAAAATAAATCTGTAGATGAAGTCAGAAAGGAATCTCTGACATTTAACATATGAAAAATTATTACAAAATGAACTGAACAGCGTGTATAAAATTTACTGAGGTAGTCAGATGTAACATCATAATTAAGAATTGCAGAAAAATGTCATGCTACTGAATTGTTACAATATGAAATGGAAGAAATTCAGATTGAGGAGAGGTTTTCCCACCAGCAGTAACTCTGCATGTACAGTATCTGGCAGTATACCACCTAAAGTTATTCAAGAAAAACACTGACGTTAACAGGAATGTTTTCCAAAACTATCAGCTCAGTGCTCAGAAACAGCAGAAAAGACAGACAGAATGTTTCAGAATAAGAAAAGTTATCACCAAGTATGTAACATGGTGCAAACTCTGAATGCCATTCAAAATGAGATGTTCCAGTGAGTGGCACATTGCTCCTAAGCCTGCTACCTTAGTTCCAACAGGACAGAGAACATCCAGACAAGAACGATCAGCAGTATGTAACAATCAATTTGTGTGGAAGTTAATCAGGTGATTATTTGAGATAGAAAACAAAGAACTGGAGAAGATATAGTATTTATTAAACATAAATAAGTCAAAGAATATTAATTATTTTATGCTATCTAAGATCTATGAGATACCCAGTCAAATTATCAGACAAGTTAAAAGTAAACAAGTAAAGTTATTTTTCCCAAACATGCATTAAACTTTAATTTACTGATGCATATGCCATGGAGGCTTATAAAGTACAAATAAATTCAAGAAAGAACCTGATAAATACATGAAAAAAAGTTCTGTTGAAAGTTATTATGAGCATGGGCCAGCATACTTAAGAAATCCCTAAATCACCAATTGTTGGAAGCCAAAACTGATGACTGTGAGAATTATAATCGGTTATAGCGACCTTTGGCTCAAACATGTGTGATCATTCTTATGTTCTTACAATGTAACTGTGGTTATCACAAGTCAGTGACCCTATTTGCTTGACAACATTTGATTGATGCCACCATAATATGGAATTTTCATTAAGATGTTCTTGTAAGAAAATAATTTTCTTCCCGTCATTATTCTCGTTAAGAGCCAACTCTGAAGATTCTCTGATTCTGTGTCTTCGGGTATTTTTTATTTTACTTTTAGTAAAGTAGATTAGAAGCAGTCATTGCTGAAAATACACTACTAACACTTACCCGTTTGTCCAGCGTTCTTTCCCTTACAAAGCCAAGCAGCTGGTCATTGACTAAAGAAAGATCTCTCTTGCCCGCAGTGATAATTGTAACAATAACGTCATGTCGAATGGCTTCTTCTGGGTCGTGTGATCTAACCTTCAAATAGTCTGTCATGAGCAGAAACAATGAGAAGCTTGGCCTTTTTACATAGGTGCGATGCATTGATTTATTACTTGTGTTTAATCAATTAAATGTCAGTCATATATCACAGCCATGTAATCCATTAAATATAGAGCTACCGACAGGAAACATCTGTTGTGATGCTTTCTATGTTGAAGTTTTATAAAACAATCAGATAACTGTAAATATCAGAAGAATATAGGAGTGGTAGCTTTTATGATAACATTTGCAAGAAGCAATAAGGTGTAATAAAGCTAACTGGAATATATTTAAAGTAAAGGGGGGTGAGGTAAAAAGAAGAAACAAAAAGAAGAAACCCTCATTCCCTAAGAGTGAAAAATGTAAATAATAAATCAGAAATACTGACAATTGTTGTGCATCAGAAAACAACAGTATTTTCAGTTAAGCCTGATAATCTTCTCATAGTTAACCTGATACTGCAGAGAAAGAAGAAACTTCATCGTTTAGATCAGCAAAAAGGCATTTTCTGAGTTCAGTGGAACAGAGTAGCAGGGAACTCAGTGACTGGTTTGGAAAATAAGTCAAGGTGTCAAACTTTGGGTGTCTTACCCAAAGTTTCTTTAGAACTTGAAATGACTTGAAAATTCATTCTGCAATGGGTAGCTTCTTCACTACTCACTTTTACAAAGTCCACACAAAGCCACACACTCCTTCCTCCTCTTTCTAGTAACTAGCACTCATCTTTAACAGAAATTAATTACTCAACAGATACCTCTTCCATCCCTTATCGAGCATTGGACTTGGTACATTTCAGAACTACACTGCTATATACAAAAATAGTTACACAGTTCCTTGCTCATTTTGTAGATTATTCTAAACCCTTGTATGAGCATCTCACCAGTGAGGTCTTTTGCTAAGTCTGGATGGTTCATTAAACAATGACTGGCGAATTTCACACTCTCTAATCTCACAGGGACATGGATATCATTGAACCTAGAGGGATAGAAGATAATGAATGTTAATTTTTAATTAGCTTTGCAAATCAGTATTATTCTCTATGTAGTAACATGTGTTGATAGTATGTTCTGTTAACTATTAGAATATTTTTATATGGCAAAATTAGAGAATTTAAAAATGCTTTGAATTTATCTCCATCATGTATCTCATACAAATATTTGTTATTTCTCATGAAATTCAGTCAGGACTAAAATTAAAGAATGAATATGGTGCATGTGGATAAAATGTTGAACCAATGGATTTTGACCACTGACTTCTGAACACAGTTCTCCACACAGAGTTGATTGTGTGTGTGCATGTACACACACGCACACACAAAATTATAGAAATGTAAACTGGCATCACCAGGAATCATTTGAAAACATTCTCTTTTTAACAAATTATGAACTTCTACATTTACATAAAAAAGTATCTCTTCACTCAGAAAGGTTGCAAGCAAAACAGTTGCAGATACAGCTGAACAGTATGAAATTTCAGACAATGCTGACATAGCTATTGTGTAAATTCTGCTATGCATATAACGTGCTGTCTATCTAACTTATATGGCCATAGCTGATAGCAATACAGCAGCAGTGTTTCAGGCTTCTTCCTGCTAAAATAGAACTGTTAGCAGTTTTCTGCTTTGACGATTTAATAAGGAACTTGTTCAAATACGAAGAGTTACATCCTCTAAAAAGGCAATGAAAAATGCAATACTGTAAGAAAACAGAAAAAAGAACATAAAAAAAGAACAGAAATTCAGAATTCTATCCCATTCCTCTTACCGCCCAAGAAAACACTGCCAAAGAGGTCGATTTTGCGTGGCCAGATCAGAATCTTTGGAGCCAAAGAGTTTAGCCAGAAGTCGAACAACAGCCAAACGTTCTTCTCCATCATTGCTCTAAACACATGAAAAAGGAACTGCAAATCATTATCTGTAATACCTTAGTAATAATTTTCTTTCCATTTTTAAATGTTAGATTAAAAACTGAGTTTGAAAATATTTCTGATAATCCTCATTCTCTTTAATTATCTTACAGGATTCATACAAGGTAAAATATACAAATACCTATCAAGCTAATGTATTACAGACACTGAATAGATGGCTGTGCTTTGAAAGAACCTTCTTTCCCAGCAATAAAAACACATACAAGGTACTCTAATGTACATTTGACAATATAAACAATTAATGATTTGTTTTAAAACATTTTTAAGACTATTTCATGTGTGTGGAAAAGACACCAATCAAGATTTATAAACACATATGTACTAATGAAAGGAACATGTAATTTCACCAAATACCTTTGTTACTTTTGTTTGTTGCAACCATAGCCTACACATACATCCACACATGCAAAATATTTCTCTTGTCCACTTACAATCTCAGGGAAGACACACAGCTTTTTAATTAAAAGCCCCACAGACTTCCAAATCAGGATAAATTAACTATTTTCAAGGATTCAAGTCAGTCAGCTAACTTATTAGCTGATAATAACAAATCTGATAAAATATTGGGAAATACTTCTCCTATTATTAAAGCATTATTTTATAAAAGAAAATTCTGCAAATCAATACTGAAGCTAACACATTTGCATTTCATAAGCCAACCACAGCCTAATTACTTTATAAATTTTGGGTGCAATCCAAAGACTAAGTACATAAAGCTTTTGCATTAGACTGCATTAATTTATCATTATAATGATTCTATATATATTTTTGTGTGCATAATGCATGTTTGCAAGCACAATAAGCACATAATTGCATACTAATTTCCAATATCCTTTCTTTAATATTATATTTACTTTCAAAATAAAGCAATAAATACAGAATTTTTATTCCCCTAGTAGGAACACTTATTAAAACTACAGTTCTGTACTCTTAATAAAACAAAAATTTTTACCAAAACCTTTAACAAACATTTTAATGATTGCCCAAAGCTTCGCTGTAACCCACCTTCAGCTTGAATTCCAGCTGTGGCATGACAGACAGCAGTAAGTGAGGATCTATGGCAAAAAGCTCTTGTATCAAGTCAAACACATGTTCTGATAAGTCACTTACTGAAGACTTTCCCAGCACCAGAACCTGGTTAAAAAACTAAAATACAAACAGTATTATGAAGTATATTTTCTTTCATTAATGCAAACATTATTTTAAAAAATTCTTTGAAGGTAGTATCATTAATGGCTTTATACTTAATGGAAGGCACTCAAAGCACAATTTCTTTATTACGTCAAATCATTTCACCCTTACAATTTTGGCTCAAGCGAATTACAAACATCCTTCCCAGTTCAGTTTAATTAACTCTATCAAGAAAGTTTAATACATGACAATTTGATCATTTCAAATCTCACTAACTGTCTCCCAAGCAAAATTAACAAGTAATAAAAGAATTGTTAACTTAAAATGCATATTCATCCAGTATAACACTGACAAAAAAAATTAGTGCTTTTAAAAAAATTTCTTATAATTGAAACCCAACCCAACTGAAGATCATCAAATGCTGAAAATAAAGGTTCTCTGCTTCAAATCCATTTTAAAGAATGTCAGATGTCTTTATGTTATGTCTTGCAATATTTGATGGCTAATGTATTAAGGTCATTAGTGATCTAACAGAAACAAACCAAAGTAGTCTAAATTATGAATTATTTATTTTTGGATTTATATAAAGTATATTAAAATTTAATACTTTCTATTAGATATTGTGGGTTAATATTATTTAAGCAGTGCAAATGCAATAGCAAAAAAAGCTATTACACACTTGAAAAAGAAAGTAAGGAGAATAGTATTAACTCAAAGGTTGCTTAATGTACGATCCTGTTTTCACATATGACTAATTACAAAGCTTAAAAAAATGGAAATGTGGTAACAGTTAGTCAGACTCTTTGAGCTCTTAAATACTTATTGATTAATCTTTTATGAATCTGCCTAATTCCCCTTTAAACTACTCCCAATTTTATTAATTCTATTGGCTTCAGCAGCAAGGAAAGGCAACAGAATGGATCAGAACATATTTATCCAAGACTGCAGTAGCTGTATTAATATGCAGAACATACAACACTTATATTCAACAATAAGGAATTGTAATTTGAAGGAAGCCTTGTAAAAAGCATAGTTCTTTTACTCTTTATGACTACAAGTCATAGCAAGTTTAGGAGGGGAAAGAAAATCTAGCAAAGAGCTGGTAGGTTGGAATGCTTCATCCTAAAGCTTGGTATGAAATAAGGCTGCCTAGTTGCTGGACATAGGAATTATTAATAATGCCTTTTGTTGTAACAGGATTTTTGGTGGTCCAAAATCACAGCCTAGATTTAGACTTAACATTAGACTGAGATGGATAAAAATTAATTTCCTCTTTGCTTATTTGAAATACTACGCACACTTAACAACCAAGGCAACAACATCCTATTTGGAAAACTGTAGTAGCTTCTATAAAAATATATATAAAAGAATAAAAATGCCCATCAAATCTCCAATACATCAAGACAGTAACAAGAATACTTATTACTTGCAGGTAACATAGATTAATTTACATACATTGGCAATACACGGTTCAATGGTCTGGACGGTCCTTTTCAACAGGACTTTTGCAAGATCAAACGCTTGTTTGTTAAGGTTCTGAAATATAGAAAATATAATAAAATTTTATAGAGTTTTCACACACAGATTTTGAAGAAACAGATTTTGAAGAAACATTATCATACCTCCATACTCTGAAAATTAACGTGCACCAAATCTGGTACTGAAAAATGAATGAATTTAGTTTGATATTTAAATGTGGTTTTGTCTGCCCTTCACAGACTCATTAAAGATCCACTCTGTAGCAAGTTCAGCCTTGTCCGGAGAGTAAAACTGTGCACTGACTTCTCCACAGACTGTATGATATGCTCTGAGACAGCCCACAGTGAGACTACAGAAAGCATCTACACTTGGGCAGAGTTAGCAGTTAACTTTCCAAGTAAGCATTTGATTGTAACATGACAAATCTGAACATTGATATATTGCTCTTGAGCAAGAAAAATATGTAACTGCATATCTGAAAAATGTGACGGTCCAAGTCTGTACAAATCCCATATGCAGTATCTCATATCATCTAAAGGATTAACGCAGCTTGAACGGGAAAAATAATAGATATGGATGAGCTGATTGCCCTGAAAACTACAAATCACTGCAGACAAAATGCAGGTAAAGCCTAGGGATGACTGATTCTTGGAAATACAGTATTTGGCAAATCTACACTGAGAACAACTCCCTCATGTTCTTTTAACTAATGAGACGACAAAGGTCATCAACAGATAGTAAAGAGAAACAAGGTGGCCAGGGGCTCAAACAAATATCTCCTCCGTCACCAAAGCACTAAATTGATGTCTTGTTATAGAAGACAGACATATTCGTATGAATTCTTCTCAAAAAATATCCAAATTCTTTCTTCCCAAATCCAGCCATGATTAAAACCTTGTTGACTGGTATGCAGGTATTCAACTAAAGGACTGTGAATCTCAAACTTTAAAATACATTCTCTATGGAACTTCAATACTTCCACACAACCAAACCAACAACCCAAATACACACACAAACACAGAATGCCACAATACTGAAGAACCAAACACCAAAACAACCTAGAAAAGTAATATATAACTTAATAAAACAAATAATCATTGCAACTATTAGGAGAAAAGACACCCTGTCTGGATAACCCATGCTGTAGTACATGCAAAGAAAATATTAATTTTTAACACATGAAAATGTTTTTAAGGAATAACTTAAGACTGGGAAGAAGAATATTCACTAAATAGCACTACTTTTGAAGTTAATAAAAAGAACTAAAGTCTGAGGCCACAGGCCAAAATGTGAGCAAAATGTGACATGGTACTGCTATTGAAAACCTGAATTTACTAGATGAGAGTCACATTAGCACACACAGAGAACAATGTACACCACGCCATCACTTCACTAAGACAGGCACACAAATTAAAATAGTCTAGATTCAGAGGCAGACTGTGTATCATGTCTAATTTAAAAAAAAAACACCTCAGACTGCATTATCCAAACCACATGATTTCAGCTTCTTCACCAGGACAAACTTCCATCAAGTCTTGCCAGACTGATATGTTTCCTGTGTCACAGCAGAGAATGACTGGCATTTGACTGCTTTGCCCAGACCTGGAAGTATTGCTACTGTATTCTACAAGAAAATCAACTATGCTCTTAAGGCTACAGTGCTTCTGATTTACATTCTAAAGGCAAGCAGTATAATCACAGAATTTTCTTGGAGATCTGTTCATGAAAGGAGAACATAGTTACAACAGTCAAAATCCTGTAGGCAGATCAAACAGAAGAACTTTCTGGTTGTTTTTTTTTTCTTTTTTTGAACTACCATTGTAAAGCAGTCATTTAAGTGCTGTTGTTACAGGAAACAAAGAAAATAACACAGACTGACATACTGACCAAATTACAATACTGAGCACTGCCTACAGGACATTTTTTGCTCAGTCATAACCAAGAGCTGATAAGAGTGGCACCAATCCTCTGAGTGATACTAAATATGCATTACAACCCAATATTTACACCAAGTTTGTCTCCCTCTTTATCAGAGCCTTGCTTGAGAATTAGGCAAAACTATAACAATGTTAATACTAAAGGATCACATACACTTTCACTTTGCCTAAATCAAGTAGTCACAACACAACTTTAAGTTGTACAAGGTTTTACGGGGCCTTTGAACACTCAGAGCAGCGCCCACCATTGTTAACAGCATCACCTCAGATCACCACCCTCTATTTCCATTCCTTGTATCTACTTGCCTATAATTCATTAGAAGCAACTTACAAAGAACAGTTTATTTTCACAAGGACTCTTGTTATAAAAGGCTCTCTGTGTTAGCAGTTTCAGTAAGACATCATCTCACTGCTGTCAATAAAAACGATTTGACAGAATGGCATTCCTGTCTCATGATTATGACAGAAGGAATGTAAAGTCATCTCAGGCAATAGATACTTTTATAAGCTTGATGAGATTTCACAGGTAAATGCCAATGGCCATACTAATACCGATTTAATTATGTAGTCATGGATGGACGTGCATTAATTTTTGTAATTATTTTAAATTAACAAATGAGCAAACAGAAACACATACTTGGTAATCAGAGTGCAGTTCATCTCTTACTAGTAACTGAACCTTACAGCACTCTATAATATTTTTGATAAGTACAAGTGTTTTAACAAGGGAATTTTCTTGGTCAGTGTAAGACACCACCAGCCTGCACCCCATTTGCCTTTATTTTACAGCTAAAGGAGTTGTGTTTATTCACTTTTTAACTTTATTAAGGCATTATAGTGAAGGTACTTTAAAAGCTCAACTGCAGACCCAGTGATCCCCTCCTCAAGGAACACACAAATCCTCTAGGAAGGGGAGTGTGTGTGTGTTCTGTGTCACTTTGTTCCTTACAAGTGAATTAAATGAAGAAAGACAATGGAAGGGGTGGGAAGCACAACGAGGAGGGTGCAGCAAAGTCTGACTGGCAAGCTGGGGAGAACAGCAAGACACCACAGAAGTCTTAGGAATATCTTTCCCCTGGCCCCCTTCTTTTAATCTATTAAAAAAAAACCTCAACATATCCCAAAAGTGAAACAGCTAACTACCTACAATCCTCAAGATATTATGTTTTCCTGTTATATTTGCTTGAAAGCACTTTATTTATGTTTCAGTGAGGGGGCACAATCTCTCTGTAACAAATAATCTAGACACAGCTAATCAACAGCACCAGGTAATTCCCAAATGAATGTGAGAAAATGTAACAGTCACAACAGCTAAAGTGTATAAAGAGATAAATAACATGCAAAAGGCAGTAAGAATTATTGTTATTGTAACAGTATACCATGATAATATTTTACTTGGCAGACCTTGTGTGCAGGAATGAGGTTAATCAAAATTGAGTCCAGCAGCTCCTGAGTTACTCCATCGCCTTCCATGATGATAGAACTCATCAAATCCAGCATATGCATTTGTACCTTCTGGTTGTGGCTATTACTAAGATCACAAAGAATATTTTTAATATTAAATTCTCATACTCTGACAAATACTAACACTATGATCAAGAATCAACATCAAATGTTGTCCAGTTTGCTGTCCCTTACACTCTCCACATCTCAAAACTATTTTATGTGCCTTTCTTCTCTTATAGAAAGGTTCAAAAATCCAGAACAACCTAGTCCTGCTTTAAGACAATCAAAATTTTAAAAGGACAATAATAGCCAATACAAAAATGAAGATAAACTAATAGGAATGAAATATACTGCTGTAACACAGACAACAAATTTTAAAACACCTACTTTCAGACACACACCCCTCCATAACGTCAGCAGTTCACACTCATTTGTTTCCTGGTAGCTCATTTAGGGAAATAAAGAATTCTGTTCAGACATATTTATCTGTAGACTATGCCATGATTCAGTCTACCCCCAAACCTAATGGTATTTTGACAGTTAATATAATGGAAATTATTCAACTTACTTGATAACTGAAAAAAGAGTCCTAAAAAGCTGAATAAAAATGTCATTGCAATCTTCCAACTCAAAGCAGATGTTGTAAGATTTGACCCAAGCTAAATTCTAAAACAAAAATTAGGATATTTAGGCTAGTACAATTTCACATTAAGTAACATAAACATAATTATGTTAGCTATGGGTTTTTTTCTATTAATGGAAAATAATTTACAACAGATGTAAGGGCTTCGGGGAAAGAGACTGGGATATTTGCTTTGCATATAAAGAGCTCCTAACACAGAGGGGCTTTGCAAGATATATCCCAAAAAACCTAAATATAGAATAATCTGATTTCTTAAGTATGAGAGCAAATTGACAGAACTTGTTAATATAATAAAACCTTATTTTTTCTTCATGCTATGAAACAATACAATTTTAAACATCATGTTTTAAACACCAAGTATCTTGCTTAAAAATGAGATAATATTTCTAAAAGCACACTGAACCCCACCACTCGGTTCTTGTCAAGAGTACGGTTTTGCAATATTTTTAAAGCAAAAATCTTACATTCCTCCTCCCATCACCAATATAGGCACATTTGCATTTTAATCAGCATTTGAGATTTTTTCTCTTGATAAAAAACCCCCAATGCATGGAATTGTAAGATAAAGGCCAAATTTTAATAAATATCAATTGTTTAAACACGTCCTCAACTACAGATTGACAAACTTATTAAACACAAACAGCACTGTAAGTACTAAAACAAGCAATTCACTGAACTTTAATGAGACTGGTGTGATTTACACAGTAAAAGAAATTTGCCAGGCATACTGGCACATGAGAACAACTGATTACACTTCATAGGTTTACAGAGCTAATACCATCTACTGAAAGGTACAACTATTGTGTTACCTCTAACAAGTAAAAGTATCTGTTAAATTGAGGGCTCTTCGTGTCCTCCAAGCCTTTTAACTGTCTTGTAATAAACAAGAATATGTCCTGTCAAAAAACAAAGTTTACAAGCTTGATTCAGCAGAAGGTAAAAATACAATCCTTTAGTAGTGACATCTATGCACATTTTCAAACTCAATGTGAGAACATCAAACTGTCTTTTTTAGGCACTGACAGAAAGCTATCACCAACACAGATACTGGCCATCTAGCATTCCTTAACACATCTCTGGCCCTTACGTATTACACTGACTTACAGGATTAAAGCAACTTCTCTTTAATAAAACTAAATATCAGTATACATGGGAATAAAAACATTTTTCTGTTAGTTTTTGGGATTTTTTCTTGGGGGGGATTGTTTGGTTTGTTTGGGTTTGGTTTTTTTTAAGGGGGCAGTTTATATTTTCTTTAGTAAGAATAAGGTAGGAGAAAAGCCTTTATCTTATGAGGCATTTTTACCTTAAGTTTGTCATGGGAAGTATATGGAGCTTCAGGAGCATAGATACGAAAGATATCAGCCAAGCAACATGCTACAAGGAGGCGCACATCTTTATTGGGATTCCTGAGGAAGAATTCAGATGCAAGGTGCAAGGCCAATGGGAGATACTGCTGCTTCTCATCTTCTGAGTCCTGGTCCATATCCATGAAGGTTTTCACCACCATCTGAAAAACACCGGAAAAAAAACTGAGTTCTTTCTGCTTTTATTCCTTATTACCAAACAAGACTTTTAAAAAGGATGCAGTGTTATAATACATGTTCTGCTGCATAATCACAATTAGTACTTGAAATTTTTTGTTAGGACAAATATCAGGAAAAGGGAAGTGTTAACCTGAGACTTAAAGGTTTATTGAACTCAATATTTTAGATTAAGACTTGTTTAGATTAAGCAGTTCTGCTAATTTTGTCAATCTTGACCTGTGGTGCAGCACAGAAACTGCTGTGCACAGATGAGGTTGGAGATGGCAGCATCTCTTCCTCAAAGCAGTCCCACTGCAATTCCAAGTGAGGACTCACCTCAGTGTGAATGGTGCGAGGGGCTGTAAGCCATCTGGCCTGACACAAGGCTACAGTACAATGCAGCTGCTTTAGAGCTGTGCCAGGACTAGAGGAGCCTAAGAGGCCACTCTTAACACTATGCCTCTATTGAGGCACTGGCCTCACTAAGTATTTTACATAGGCACAATCTTTCCATCTAGTTTAAACATACTAGATACTGGATAATTTAATCCCTCATGTAAAATAAGTCTTAACACTGCAGATCTCTCTTTCTGCATATTTAGAGCTACATCTTAAGCCTTATTAACATAATGTTATAAATTAACCACATGGTTTCCTTGCTTCTTCTAGCACAGCCAAGAACTACTAATTCCTATGAAATGCCACCAAATTAGTTTATTTTTAATTATTATACAGCCCCAGTTAATTGAAACTTCTCAACATAATGATCTCGCGAAACTCAAAGTAAAAATTTAGTTTGCAGAAATAAAAAGTTGTAGATTTTAATTTTAAAATAGTGTTTGTTAAAAGATGAAAGTGACTTCTGGGATGTCAGCACAGAATGGGCAGACATGCTAGAGACTCTTAGAATGACCTTAGCGAAATCAGTCTTTGTGTTCCATTCCTCCATGTCACTTGAGCATCCTTAGAGTTAAAACTGTGAAGGACAGCCACACTGTATACCAACAGGATTTGGTATGCCCACTACAGACACAGTACACGCAGTGCACACAATGAAGAGATACCAGAGAGAACAAAGAATGATAAATCTTGATGGGTCAAATTCACCTCTAAAATAATAATAGTAAAACACAAAAGAAGACCGAGCTCACACAGCTAATAAACACATCTCTAACCAGAATTTTTTTGTTATGGTGTCATTTAAATGATTCTAGGGCTGATTCTCCATTATTAAGCACATCCATGCTTTCAACATGAAAGCGCTGTGTTTCAGCTTTCTTTCCTTCCTGAGTTTTGAAATACAGTTTTAAATTCAGATCTTTTAAATTAAAATAAAATGTTTGGCAGCAACCTCTCCTACAGTACATTATTTAAAAAATCCTCCTCCATTTCCAGAAATGTACAAGTATAATTTGCCACAATTTGCCACAAAGACTAAAAAGAGGAGATGAGAGAAGAGAAAAACTGTACACAACCATAAACAGAAAAAAAGAGAACTTTACATCTACAGCCCAGAAAAACACAAATTGTACCTTACTGGTCTGTTTCCTTAAAAATATTCTTAAGCTATGTTTTAAAGCCCTAGCTGAAAGCACAAAATCATTCTTCTACTGACAACTCAGGTCTGCCTGTTACAGGGCCATTTGTTGCTGTGTCCTGGGGTGCATCAGGCACAGCATCACCAGCTGCTCAAGGGAGGGGATTGTCCTGCTCTGCACTGGGGTAGCCTCCCCTGGAGTCCTGGATTTTGCCAGAAATTGATCTGCTAAAATAATCTGCTAATGAAACTGAAAACCTAAAATAAACTCTGTAGATACAAAAGGCTAAAGTCCAAATAATTTAATGTTTTGAATGTCCAAACTGGAAACCGCTCATTATCATGCTAAGACAAAAAATGTTATCAAATTGTAGCAGGAACTCACTACTTTTTCAGACTACAGTAGTACTGTCTATCTGATGTGTCCGGCTATACAGTTGAAACTCTCTTGAACACTAATACTCATTTATATAAAAAGGGTACAGACTTAGCAGCTTTCACAACAAAAAATCGGTTACTGTACTCTGTGCAAAAAGCAAGAGACAGAAAAATATTCTTTAATAATAATAATGTAACATCATCCATTCCTTTCCAAACAATTAAGCAGTCAATTTAAACACTAATTCTAGCAAATGTACACAGAATACAGCTATGCAAACTTGTGATTTAATTCATTCTGCATCACTTTTGATTGAATGCATCTCCATTACTTTGTCACATAACTAGTACTTTAGTTAGCTTGAAAAAATAAAGTATTACAACTATTCTAGAAATTGGTATTATTGCCACTTTTATCACAGTACTCTGAAATTCTAATTATCAGAGCAAAATTTTACTCTCCCAGGCTCTGCAAACCAGTAAGTGAAATGACAGGATTACAACACTGAAGCAATGCAAATGTCGTCATTCAAACTAGCGAGAACAGCTAAATGAAGACTGCTAAAGTCACTCAGCATGTTAGGAACATACCGGAAAGCTAAAGCTTTCAGGAAGGTGTTCATCTGATTCTATCAACTATGCAGCGTGCAAGCCAGTCTAGGTTATCCTTTCACCCACTGGAGAGAAATACGCAGACTCCGAGTTCAAGCACAGATGTCTATGATGACATCTACAGATGCTGGCTCAGTTTTGCCCTGGAACTCTGCAGCAGCCATGAAAGCAGCTCAGTGTGACTAGAGGCCTGAAATGAGGCGAGACGAACAATACCTGCAGCTTCTTGTGAGACTGTCAGCCTTTCAACTGCACTGAAACATACACGCGAGGCTGCCAAAGGGATGTTCACACACTGCCCACATCTCACATGCAGCTTACATGTGGCCTGCTTCCAAAGACAAAATCAGCACGGTAGCTTGCCCTGAGATGTGACTCAGCTGTGGCTCTTGTGCAAGAGCTATGCCTCAGACAGGAATATTAACTTATGCTGTTCCCATCTGTAGGATTTAGGAAAACGGTTTGTTGGATCAGGAAGCCCTTCTCCTGCTGAAACATACTGAAGATTCCAGCAATATAGGGGAGAGAGGTATATAAACACCAAGAGAGGACAGGGTAATCAGTAGAGATACTGAAAAGACTCAAACCAGCAGTTGCAGAGAGGAAGAAGCAGACAGATCTAGAAAAGCCTTGCTGCAGTTGGCAGGACAAGCATAAACCTCTGAGCCAGACACAGCAGGGGGAAGGCGTGTACATGTTGCATTTGTTTTACTGTTCTTACACCAGCTAATTCACAAGGCTCCAAAGCAGTAACATTTAACAACACTTGGCTTGTAGAAAGACCAGGGAAAAATACTCAGTATTTAAAAAATCCCTTTGCAATCACTGAAAGAAGAAATTCAACAATTTAGAGAATTTGATACCATTTGTTGTAACTGGAATTATGCTGTAAATTAACTTTAGTACTAGGATTAAATACAAAAGATATTTGAAAGTAAAGCTTTAACAAATGGATGTGAACCCAGATGACGCTTCAAGAGCTAGGACAATTCAAGGAGAGATGCCAAGAAGAGGCTGAAATCACAGCAGACCCAAATAATGCAACTGTCATCAGAGTGTTTTTACATATTTCCTCACACAATTTAACCAGTACTATAAATGATTCTTGCCATTAACTATTAACAATAAATTATATTTTTATCTCAGAAAACATAAGAAAATGTTTCACAGTCATGTGTCTCTGAAAAAAAATACTTCCATGCAGTGCAGATTTAGGATGAGAAGTCTTCCTCAGCCTCAGATACAGTTCTATCTGTCAGCCAGAAGCATCAAACAAATGTGGAAAAAAGAGATGCTAAAATGTGAAGAAAAAGAAAAGAAAAATACTCAAATTGGGAAGACCAGATGACTGTTATTTCAAAATCTTTAAATTCCTGACAAATGAAGTCACAAATGTAGTACCACATGTTTTGTTGGCTTTTCTTTAGACAATAAACAAACAAAATAATCCCAAACAACAAACTATACAGACACCCCACCACCACCCTAAGCTAACACCTGAATAAGGGAGATACCAACTAAGCAGAAAGCACCAAATATTGACGTAGTAATCAAGAAATGACATCTTGCCAAAACATCCAACAGGCTGACATCAACAGAATTTTATAATACAAACCAAACTTGGAACAGGTAAATAAACCCAGAAGTTGAGAAAAACAGGGTAACACACAAAAAGCAAATTACTTTGATAGCCCTCATCGCCCAACGGCTCGTGCCTTTAATAAAGATAATCAACACTTTACACAAGACTTAGTTTGAGTGTCAAGAACAGCATCACATTGAGCCACAGAGAAATTGAGAAGCTTGAAAGATAGGAAAATTTTGCTAATATTGTCTCATTAGCCCCTTTCTAAAGTGATAAACTGAAAGAACCTTTTGGAACTGAATGTATTGATTGGTGGAAAACAATGTTATAATTGACCCTATTACCATAAAAAACTGTGGTATGAGAAGTAGGAATTGATGGTGACGACACAGTTACAGAATGGTAATAGAGGACAGGATACTATATGAGAAGAACAGAAATACCAAAAAATCACCATTGGTAAATCATCGTATGCTTAGCGCTTAAATCCAAGACCTTATTAAGCTGCCTTATCTGCTGTAAACATAGAAGAGAAGAAAGATGGACATTTAGTAAGCAATTGTAAAGAATTTATGAGCCAACAGCAGGCCACGTACACGAAAACAATGAAAATGCAATTGCAGGATATGACAAAAGAATGAAAGGAAAAAACAGCAATACAATTCATGAAATGCTAAAAATACTAAATGCTGATTGGAAACACATTACTTAGTCCTGATTATCCTCACTAATTAAAAAAAAATTAAAAATGACACAGGTACAGAATGTATTTGCCAAAGGAGTCTTCAATGCCTTTTCTTGTAAGGAGACATTTACCAGACTGTGCTAATTAAAAACAACAGCTGAAAACCTCTCTTTGGGGCCAGTACTGTTTAATATCTTTATCAATGATCTGGACTAAAGGATTGGGTGCACCTTCAGGAAATTCACAGATGACACCAAGTTGGTTTGGAGCGTTGATCTTCTGGAGGACACGGAGGCTCTGCAGAAGGACCTGGACAGGACAAACTGGTGGGTCAAGGCCAACACTTAGGAGGTTCAACAAGGCTCCTGCCAGGTCCTGCACTTGGGTCACAACAAGCCCAGGCAGTGCTACAGGCTGGGGCAGAGTGGCTGGAACGCTGCCCAGTGGAAAAGGAGCTGGGAGTGCTGGTCCACAGGCAGCTGAACATGAGCCAGTGTGTGTCCAGGTAGCCAAGGAGGCCAATGGCATCCTGGCCTATGTCAGCAACAGCATGACCAGCAGGACCACAGCCGTGACTGTCCTGCTATATTTGGTACTGGTGAGGCCACACCCTGAATCCTGTTTCAAATTCTGGGCCTCTCAGTTCAGGGAAGACTATATAAAGTGCTGGAGCAAGCCCTGAAAAGGGCAATGCCCCATTTTCACTACAAATTCTTTAATCTATACTTTCTGACAAGACATTTAACTGGCTCTGGATAACCTGCAGAAGGGAAAAAAGAAAATGAAACCTTGGACAAAAGATGATATAAAACTCTAAGGGGCAAAGATTATTTGCTTTCTTCTTTATATATCCTGCTCACAACCCGAAGCCAATGAACAGGATTTCCAGATGTGATGATAAATGTCTCATTTGAGATGCAAAGTTGATGCAACAACAGCTGGTAGCCACAGCAATACCCCCTCATTGGGCAAAGTTTAACTGGCTATTCTTCCCCTGGGGACTGACCTACACCAGGCTTTTCTTTGGAGTTCTGGCCAACTGACCAATCACAAGCAAAGAGGTCACAAATTGCTGATTTACCACTATTTTCTCATTGGTGAAATAGCATCTTCTGTATTATTTTACTTACATCAAGCAAGTCAGACTATTTTCCAAGAACCTAGCTATTAAATTGATCTGATATGGGGAAAAGCAGAAAGACTGATTACTGCCTGTAGTAAGAACAGTATATGGAGCATATAGTTCACAGATTACTTGAAATAACTTCTTTGATATACGTTTTTAAGTAACTACAGAATTAATTCAAATATCACATAAACAGGACAAGAATTGTTACCAAATTAGGAGAGGGATTGTACAATTATCTTGGTAATCAACACACAGTAGAATTCCAGTTCTGTTGTAAAGCTGTAAGAGTCCTCATACTAACATGAATAGAACAGAAGGGGAGAGAACAAGGCAAATAAAATGAGAAAAATCAGATGCCTTAATTCAACACACTCTCCATGGCACAAATTAGAACATGCTTTTTAAACTGTGCTTCAATATTTTGCTCCGCAAAAATCAGTCATGTATTGATAATCAATCAGACTGACATCTTGGTTACAGCAACTCATATGGACTGCTGCAAGGAAAAGTTCCAAGAAAGTATGCTTCCCAAGACTGCAGTGGTGCAAAAGCAAGTAAAACTCTGTCCTTCCTTCCCAGCAGAAGATAATCCTAATGCTGTTATCAATGCACGTAATAAATCTCCTACTCTTTGGCCATGAAAATGCCCATGGGAAAAATCAGATTCATGATGTGCAAAGAAAATACTACATGCCTTTTCTTACCACCACAACCTTGTCAAAATATATTTTGCTCAGAACTGAGTATTTTAGAAAATATCACTGATATTAAATTTTTACTAAAGTAGGATTGGGAAGATTTAAAACCATTTCTGTACACCCTCACTTCCTTCACCACTATATGCAACAGTAATGAGCTTTTTCCTCCAAGTAAACACACTTTAAACCCAAGTCAAGGGGTGGTTTTTTTGTGTTTAACTAGGTACCACTATGCTTTGTGTAAGAACAATCTGTAAATTCATTTACATTCACACTATTGTAACAATACAGAATCTTTATAATCTGTCATTTCTTTTGAAATGATGACTATTTGAGTGATCACATGCAACCAAAATCATGGCTATCTGGAGACAGGTTTGAACTTTGAACTGCTAAGACTACTGGCTGGCAAACAGGTCTGAATTTCTGTCTGGTTTTGGCTTCATGCGACACAGAGATCCCATTTAACCACTTGCAGCCACCATCTCCTTCTCCCTTTCCTATTACTCACCCTGCCCTCCTTCTGGCCATGCAGTGCCAGCACACTTGCACAACTCCATGATAAAATTTAATTGACTGATGTGTCCGAAAAGCCTCTTGGGAAAAGGCCCAGATAGTTTTCTGACAGGTACAGTTAGATTCTAGACAGATCTGATATATTCCAGAACCAGTAGCAAAAAGGTAGTTAGACTTCAATGGCCAAGACAGGAAGGGAAGAACTTAAGCCTTTCCAGTGCATAAACTCTTTAACAAACAACCCAATAGAGGCACAAATTCTTAACCTTACTAGCGGCAAGCTCAGGAAGCCTGAAATGGGCAGCTATAGATAGCCAAATTCTACTAGATCCCCCGAAAATTTACCTTCACTTCTATCTAGTAAAGAACTGGCATAAGATGTGATTACCAATCATTTTAAATTGAAGGTCTCAGAAATGTGTTGCTACAGTAATTTTCAGAACTTGTATCCAACAGTATTTTCCATTTTAATTTAATAATCTGTTTCCTGGGGTTTTATCATGACCTGAAACAGCAGAGGTTTCCCATTTACTTTTTCAGGCCAACACTTTCCTTGATTTCCAGGTTCTTATTATTCTCACTACATCCTCATCCCATACCTTTGGAGGCAAAGGTTCACTACAACTTCAGTATTGCACCAAGTACATTCCCACAGTATGCAAACAGCATACACATCTGATTCATAGAAAGGAAGCATAAGACAGTATTCACTATCTGGCTCCTTACCCAGCACTAAAATCTGTAAGGTTTTTCAACAGAAGCTGTTCAGTCAAAGATTTCATTTGAGCAGCCTCAACTGATGCATCAGAATTCCCTTTTTTAGTCCTTTACAACTTCATGAAGTCATAGTTCTATTTTCTTTCATTATTCCTCACCATGCTTTAATCAACATTAAGCCTAAAAGCTCCCACTGGATCAATTCCACTCAAATTATCTGACTTCATACACATTCTCCTTGGCTGTGATGAACAAAACCAACTCACCTCTTCACATTTCCCAAACAGCTAAAAGGTTTTCAAGTGTGCAAAGTAGTACCTGACATTAGGTCGCCGTATGGTTTGTCACTAACAAAAATTATTTCTTGGTACTTTTTATTTACAAGCAGCTTTGGATATAGGACAATACTTGGCTACTCAATCCAAGACCTTTTAAAGTTATTTTAATGCCAGAAACATTAAGAAATAGTATTAGTTTGTCTGCATCATATTGTAATCCCTAAGGTATGTTGTTATCCCAGTTTTAAATTGGTTCACACAATTTTTCTATGACACAAGCTATAGTCACAATCAAATCACACATTTTAACAATGCATGTACATTCTTCTCAAATAGTGAAAAGAGTGCTCATATTTATCAGCACATTATGTTTTCATACTCACACTACTCCCCATCTCTTACATATCTATGACTTAAGTGTGGTGTCACAGCACCAATTTTAATTTTATTTTTTTAAGCGATTCAGTCCTCAGCAGTACCTAGTCTTTATTACTGGAAAGATTTGTAATGGTATTCTTTGCAATTTTCCTGCCAAAGACTAATAATTGTTTAAATACCCTAAGAAGATTCCTAAAGTCACCAAAATTCTCAGAAACTTTGCTTCCACATACATCGATACATAACGAAAGGGTTTTGCAGAGGGACTAACAAGAGCCTAATTTTCAAATGTTCTAATGATAATTCAAGACATCATCAGTTAGAAACATTTCCTTAAGAAGTCCTCCTCCCCTAGCTATAATGGCAAGTGTTATATATGGCTGGGGCAAAACCAAAAACTTCTTCAAACCTTATTCCCCACGGCGAAGGAGTTTCTATTTCCATATGAAGTTTCGCAAATACTTTGATAATAGCCTCCAGATGTGAGAGAGAGGATTCTTCATAACCAGCCCAATGCTGTGTGCTAATTCATTTCCTCTTCCAAGAGAAGGTGGTGCTAGACAAAACAACGGCATTTGCATTTCTACTGTGAATTGACTGTAAGGATTCACTTTGAAGTGATTATTTAGGATCAATTCTTACAACCCAATCACGTTTTAGGGTTTCACATTAACAACATAGAGAGCAACATAGAGAGCTATGCTGCCAACAATACTGATGTTGTAAAGACTCTACCCATATCTATTTCTACACTATGGTGCAGGTGCATCCCATGGTACATTCTACACTCTCCTGACTATCAACCACAAGCAGGACATAGTTAAAGAGCCTTTTCCTGCTTGTGTTTTGTAGTAGGTTGTTCCTGGCTGGGTTCCAGACACCCACCAAAGCCTCTCTATCACTCCCCTCCACAGCTGGACAGAGGAGAGAAAAATATAACAAAGGTTTCATGAGTTGAGATATGAGCAGAGAGAGATCACTCATCAAATACTGTCACAGGCAAAACAGGCTAAATTAGAAATACTGCATTTATTACTAACAAAATCAGAGCAAGATAATGAGAAGTAAAATGTTAAAAACACATTCCTTCCTATCCCTCCCTCCTTCCCACCTCTATCTCCTCCACCAGCAGCAGAGAAAGACAGGGAATGGGGATTATGGTCAGTTTGTCACATGTTGCTAGTCCCACTACTCAGGAGAGGAGGAGCTTCCCTGCTAAAACATGGAGACATAGGAGACAGTCTCCAAGTCTCCCACAGGAGACAGTTCTCCAAGAACTCCTCCGACAGGAGTCCATCTCACAGGCAACAGTTCTCCACAAACTGTTCCAACATGGGTCACTCTTCCACAGGGTGCAGTCCTTCAAGGACAGGTTGTTCCAGCATAGGTTCCCAAGGGCTCACAAGTCCTACCAGCAAACCTGATCTGGCATGGGCTCCTCTCTCCATGAGTCTGCAGATCCCTCCCAGGACTCTGCTCCAGACAGGCTTCCCACAGGGTCACAGCCTCCCCTCAGGCATCCACCTGCTGCAGCGTGGGTCCCCTCCACAGGCTGCAGGTGGATCTCAGCATCTCCATGGTTCTCTGCAGGGGCAGAGCTGTTTCACCATGGTCTGCACCATAAACTGCAGGGGAATCCCAGCTCCAGTGCCTGGAGCACCTCTTCTGCCACCTTCTTCACTAACCGGGACGTCTGCAGAGTTGTTCCTCTCACATATTCTAACCCCTCTCTTTCTCTGCCTTCTATCAATGCAAATAACTACCTTTTTCTTAAATCTGTTACCACAGAGGCATCACCACCATTTCTATTTGGCCCAGCCTTGACCAGCAGCACATCCATCTTCGGAGCCACCAGGGACTAGCTCTGCCAGACATGGAGGAAGCTTCTGGCAGCTTCTCACAAAGCCACCCCTATAGCTTGTCCCCACTATGAAAGGTTGGCCATGCAAACCCAATACATTTGCTTCAATGCAATCAATACATGAGACCAAAAAAAAAAAGTTTCTTCCAAGAAAAATGTTTTTCTTTCAGCAATCTTGTAAACTGTGGTGAGCTGAGTATCTCCCAAAGCAGAAACTTATGTGAACTATTTGTATGTTGATCTTTAATAGATTGCACAGCTTATTTCTTTTAAAAGAAAAAAAAAACTTTTATCTGTGACAGTAAGAGAAGAAATAAATTAGAATTTCTTCCATGCAACTGGTTGAATGGTCAGCAATTGCACATAATGCCGTGATACACAGTATCAGAACAATGGTACCATGAGTCAACAAGAAAATACTCCTTAGTAATGACATGAATTTTCTGGTTTGTTTAGAAGCCAGATGCTACTGCGCCTTAGAATTGAAAATCAGGGGGCAAATAATGTGAGAACCTAGCATGACCTACATTTAGTGACAAAACTTCACTGAAGAATTCTGTCTCTTGTCATCTACTGGAGTCATAGTACAACACTGTCACATTAATGACAATTATACAGAATGCAGAAACTGAGAGTTTCCATTCCCAATGAGAAAGGCTGGGCAAAAATCAGAATTGTAAAAATTTTTGATCTTTCACAATCAAAATTTATACTACAAAACAGTAACAACACAAACAAACCCCTAACACACTGGCACATCACACCAGCTCCTCAGAAGGCACTGGCTGCCATGGAAAATCTCTGCCAGGAGCTGGTGATGTGCCAGCTACCACGCCTACCAAGTGAGATGCACTGCTGCAAAGAAGTTCTGATCACACAAATTATCTTTCTGCAGTGAAGCACTGCTTTACTAGACAATTTTGCTACCTGTTGAGCACTATTGCCTGTATCATAAACAGAAATCCCCCCCACAGCTTTGTCTTTAGGCAGGTACCTAACTCAAAACTAAGGCACTACAAAATAGAATGAACGCAATATGCAAGAATTTTCTTACTTTGTGTGGTTTCATTTTATTTTTAACTAGCCCAATCAAAAACAATGTTTCTGAAAATTCTTAAAGCACAGAGAAAAAAAATGATGCAATAAAACTGAACCTGAAATTTTTCTAGAGTGGCTTTCCTGGCTATAAGTCTTAATTTTTCCAATAAGGAGGAAGAAAATTATTTCTAATAAAATGTATGGAAAGTATCGTATTTGTAGAATTCATTTAGCAAGCCTAAATTATTTTACTGTGCCTAATATCAAGTACCTTTAAGTAACAGGCTGACTTCTCATCTATGTGAAATGAATAGTATTTCAAAGAAATTTTCCATTTAAAAATTGTCCTTACAATGGAGTTGGAGACCAAAGGAAAAATAAAAGGCACTGATATTGCTGATATAAGGACAGAAAAGTCAAATCCACAGTGCTCAGCAAAAGGATGATGCTAAAGACATAATGATTATATGTAGGATATTCAATTTTGAGAAATAAGCCTGCCAAACCAATGTGATAGAATCTCATACATGGATGTAACATAGGTAGCAAAGAATAATACGAAAAGTCGTCAAGAAATTCATATTACCATCATAATTACCAATATTAAAAGTGTGGAAATATTTCAAATCAAATGAAATGATATTATTTATAGAAATAATTTTCCTAGACTTTACAGGACAGTATTTAAAATTTTTGTTTTAATGTTTTTACTGTTCATTTTATGATACTATATGTAGACTTTTCCATTTTGAGCATGGGAGTAATGCACATTTGTATGTCCAATGAAAAAGCAAAAATGAAAAGGCAAGGACACCAAGAGCAACAACAACAAAAAAAACCAGACAGACAAAAAACCAGGTTTTCCTATTGTGTCTCTGTATCATATCTATTTTTATTTGCTGGGTCTTGACATTTACACCTAATCACCACTAACAGGATTATATTTTCACTTGTTTCTAACTTTGTTAAACATTTTAATAGTATTTTCAAGCAATATAGTAACCTTGAGCTGATTGAAAATTCTCCCAAATCCAGAATATGTACTCTGTTTATAAAACCATGACTTTTTCTTACCTAATTAAAAAAAAAAATCAAATTCCTGCTTTTAGAGAGGTCTAATATACCCTTCTGGACTGGCAACATTGTTTTAGAGGATATTATGTCACATATCTCAGAGCACTGGTGGCTTTGCTGATTTTCTGCAGTTATTTCAAGGTCAGGCTAATGAAGTCTTGACTTGGAATTTTTATCTATTATTTTGAGAACTTAAGTAACTCCTTGTTTCCATCGTAAGAGTTCTGTAACTATTTTGCCTATCAGTTCCATCAAATTCCTGCCTTGTAAATAGCTAGAATATGACTGTAACTGCTGTACCTGCCCCTCAACATTCCTCCTATGTAATCAGTTTTATGGCTACTGATTTTGTGAAGTTTGTTTCTTACTGCCTATATTGTAAGAAGCAGGCACTGTACCAGATATAAAGTGTTAATACAAGACTTTTTTTTTTTTAAGAATATTTTCAAAAAGTGACTGACTTTTTTAGGAAGTTCCAGTAAGTAGTGTCTTGTACTAAAACTTAATTTTTGAAAAATGGAAAGCTCATTGAGTCCTGAAAATCAGAGAGCACTGCCATTTCCTTACTCTACTAGAAAGAGACTTCAGATAAAGATATTTTTCATTAAAGAATACACCTTATGTATTTAATGCTTAATTTATGTATTTAAATACATCATTCAAGTTCAGTCTCACAATTGAGGATGCTGAATTTAGCTGAAAATAACTTTTCACTAAATTAAATTGCTGGAATCAGCAACCTGCAAGTACCAAATATAATTTAAATAGCTGCCAGCAATATCCTCATAAACAATGACTAAAACAGGAATCACACAAAATTTCTGAATGTTCAGCATACTTTAAAAAAACTTAAGGCATAGTAGCTCTGTGTTTACAAAACACTTTGGTGTGGTTATCCAGAAAAATCACTTATTCTCACCATGACAAAATCTGAGAAATTTCCATGCCAAAAGTATGAAACCACACAGGAGGACAGACTTTAAATGGGTTCTTGACGTTGTACCCCTTAAATTACTTTAACATCTAGTTCAATACTTCATTGGAAATGTCTGACCCACTAAATTTTACAGTTTCTGAGTTTTTTAAACTCATGCAGTAAATTCCAGCAGAACAGATGCAGCGTCTCAAGACAGCACATGCTCTGCAACAGTAACTTTTGCCTTCACTTGAAAGAGCTGGAAAATTCATCTGATTCCCCTTCTAAGATCAGACAGCTAAAACAATGTACCCCAACCCAAACCGTACCAGAGCCATGAACATAAATTTGTTACCCAGTGGCACAGAATTCAGTCACTTCACAAATATCTGCATCTGTGACACAGTGTCAAAGAGAAATTGGAGAAGCTTACAAAGAATGCCCCAAGCTTCAGCACAAAAAATTATGATTGCCCAGAACACATAGAAAGCAGCCACTTCATCAATAGTACTGGACTGAAGTGGCCTGAAACCAAAATAACACCTCATTTAAAAATTATCTTTGTTTCTCTGGCGCAAAAATTGCGGAGATCTCACTTCACTTGCTCAGCTGCAGTGATCTCAGAACAGTAGCCCACGTTTCGTAATTCATCTTCATAGCGAGGAAAGTAAACTTCAGAATACACTTTGGCCTACAAATTGTAGAGGTATGCAATAGTCTTCTGCAGCTGCAAGAATTCACTGGACATGCTAAAAATGCTGTTGGCTAAGATTTATGGCCAGGAAACAAAATCTGTCAACAACAATCTTTAGCGCCTAAAACTCAAACATTAAACTGAAGCCACCTAGCACCTTCAAGAAAACGGCTGAGACTATGAGTCTCAGATTTTACTATGAATTTTATGGGAGAATAGTGGAGGTGGAAATAAGCAGATGTTGACCAAGTAACTGATCTTGAGGAAAATGCTTCAGTATTTCTTATTCCATAGTCCCAAAATACTGCTACATTCAGGATGAGATTAATTATACAACTATGTTCCAGATGTAGAGAGTAGAGCGAATAACACTAATCCAGATGGGGCTCAAATTCCTAACCAAGGAGAGAGGCCAAAAGATGTTACTCTCAGATTCACTACTGGCATTTTCCCCATTGAAGGTAAATATTGTCTGTACTAAGGACCAAAAAGAAGTATCAAAGGGAAACAATCCAGCAAAGAAAACCGAAGGACAGAGGGAAATGCTTCCTGCTGCCTGCTTGAAACCATTGCCTTGTTTAACTTTAGGCATCTTTCTTTTGCCAGAGCTCTGACTGCTCACATATAGGGTTAAAAACCAGTAAAATCATGGGGTAACACTCAAATCAGGTAGTGACCACCTGCATATTGTTGGCAGTGTGTTTACAGTATTTGTTTTGAATTTGCCTAGGAGCTACCTTCAGAGGTCAGAAGACAGCTGATTCTTGTGTGAGTCAGGTATTGAGAACCCAAGCAGTAGGAAAAGGGTTTTCCATCACTGCATAAACTTAAGCATTTTGTATCCTATGTGGTTATCACTTCTCTTGGGTGAGAAAGCTTATCACCTAGTCAGCAGTATTAGAGATGCCCAGGAAACCCAGAACGTCTTTCCCACTTGTTTTCAGTATGATGGTTTTACAAGCATTCTGATCAGGATTAAGACAGCACAAAATAAGTTTAGAGTAAAATAGGTATTAGCCTCCATCTACCTTCCCATAAATTTACCCAAATTTCTTTGTGCTGGTCAAACCTCTGAACATTTGATCCACTGGTCATGAGTGGTATCAGTTACTCACAGATTTTTTTCATACTAACAAAGACTTGCCAACTAATTACAGATTTTTTAATCAAGAGCCACTTAAGGTCTCCAGAATTTATATACAAACAAAAAGACTGAACTACAGGAATCCCAATTTATTACTCAGATGTGAATATATGAAAAGCATGTCCATGCATTCATTTCTTAAGCATTATTTTGACGTTTTCTGAATTGAAGAGTACCAGTAAGAGCTTACTTCAACAATAATATAAAACTAAACAACTAAACCCAACAAGCCACAAACCAAACAATATAAGGTGAAATCAAATTATTTCAAAGTAAGGATTTGTATAATCAAAATCATCTACATAACATCATCCAAAAGTTTCTGGCAACATTCCCACACTATCTTCAAAGAAGTTTCCATATACAAACAAATTGCTACTAGAAAAGCAGGCAAAATTCAGCTCTAACATTAGCTCAAGTTTGGCAACTACAGATTTTTGATGCATATAACCACTAAAATATTGCTAACTCCTTGCAAATACTGACTCTAAGAGGAATAAACAAAATTATGTTCAAACATATTTCAACAGCAGCTAAATTTTTGGGACTCCTATCAAGGAGTCCTTAATATGTTCTGCACAACTCTCAGGTCCTGAAGTGTAAAAAATATTACTTAAATGAGTTAAAGAAGAATAATTCGGGAAGCACTTCATGTGCAAGAGTAAACTTGGGAGTCTATTCTTGCTGTAAGCCCTGTGGAGTGTAAATAACTGGCTTTGATATGACACACACACACACACAAAAAGAAGATTCTACTACTTGCATTTTATCAGTTCATGCTTGGGGGAGAAAGCTATTTATGGTGCCTATCTGCTGGACAGTACAATTTTTTTTGCATTATATGTGATTATGTGGAAATAAAAGATTCATCTGTCTACGTGTAGGTATGCATGCAGTTACTCCCCTACAGACCAACACATCCTGGAAGTTAGCACACGTCTTTGTTTAAAGAACAACTACAGCAGCATTAGGAAGGGAAAAAACATTAAGAACCAGAGCCAGCATGAAGACAAATCTGTTTGCAAGCGCTGGCCTGTACCGCCTACTCTAGTTCAACTCAGAGCACAAGACTCAGTAGTTTGGACTAGAGAACAGGAGAGGACCAGTCTAAACATCACAGACTGCATCTCATAACCATAATACTGGTACAGAACTGAGAGCCATCATGCTTAGGGAGGCCTGAAAAAACACTGAAACCTCAAATTCCTTCTTTTGTACAAACAGGACAATAAAAGAGAAAACCAAACAATCCTAGAGAAAGAAGAGGTGTTATCTAAGTATTTCTCTCTACTATTACTACGTCAATTCTGAATTCAAATATAAAATCAAATAATTTGAAAGCAATTATGTATTAGGATGAATGGTATCTATTATTGTAGTTACTTAGCTAAACATTAGAAAATTTGTCGAGGATTTCCCAACATTCATGCTTGTTCAAAATTACTGGTGCCAGCAAAATCCACACATCTCTGTATAAACACAGCACTGATCTCAAGGTTTGTAACCAGAGAACATTCCCCTCTGTTTCTGAGCTTCTTTTTTCAGACACAGAAGGCCATCATTCACTGTACCAAGATTTGCAGCTCCCTGAAACAAGGGACACACTTCATTTTGTTTACAGATACTGCCTCACAAATAGAGGGGGTGGAGGAGTGTTTGTAGAATTTTTTTAGGGTGTAGTTTCATGGCTGTGTGAGTCAACCCAAATCTGCCAGATCTGTCCCTCCATTATGCCAGCACGTGAGTGGCTGATAAGTGACACTACTGAAAAATCCCATTTTCTGTCCAGGTTACTTTTCAGATATATCTGCTTCTTGAACCAGCTCATTACATGGCTGCAAAAATGACAGGAGAGGGTGAGATTATTTCAGCCCAATCTCAGGGTGCAGTTTAATGACTTAGAAGTTGATTTCGTAAGGTCAAACTCAATGAACAGTGTCCCAAATTCAGCTGTCACTGCAAATAATAGTTCACCCCAGTATTATCACAGAGCTTCTGCAAAAGAAGGAGGGGGTAGTAGGTGACTGTGCAAGTCACGCTGATCCAAATGAAAACTTACCTGGAAAAACTACTTTTGAATTGGATTCAATTCTACAATCCAGCAGCCTGCAAGGCACAGATACACCTGGATAGGCATGGGGAAAAGTATGGCCCACAAGTAGCAAAAGCATTTAAGTGGCTCAAAGTGCTGGCTTTGGTGTTTGTGCTTCCATACACCAGGGTTTGATTCAGGGCAACCCTCCACCTACTGGTGTAGCACCTCCACCATTTCCAACATCAGTTTTCCCCTCCTTCTGTACAGTCACTACGTGCCTCATTTTTTACTTTTTCTCCTCTCACTCTCCACAAACTTGATTTGTTTCTGTGACTTTAGGAGTGCTGGTGACTCAAAAAAAGGAAAATTACTTTGAATCATTATTCTTCCTGAAGAGCAGTGGCAGCAGCAGTGAAAATGAGCAACTGTTTCTTCAGTAGCAGCATCACCCTAAAAGTACTCAAAAGTATTCATGTACAACAGTGCCAGGATGACAAGCTTCCAGAACACAATTCAGGCAGACTAGAAAGAGAACTAGCCTTTTAAAAATATGAATTTATTTTGAAGATAAACTAAATTGATTTGGACTATGTTAGTATACCCACTATGCAGGTCAGCTCAGATCACTAAACTGACTTGCAATACTTTACAAAACCAACCTGTCATTACTTACTCCTCCATGTTGTTACATTCCTGAAGACATTATTTTTGCCCACAACTTTGTTTTTGAGCAGAATATTGATAAAGATGATGAAAAATTGTGGGGAAACTCTCAAATAATCTTCTAAAAACACCAGCAACTAATATTGTCCTCATTTCTAAAATTTTGAGGTTAGTTTTAAAATTAATTTTCTGGGGACACTGCATGATGCCAGGCTTTTAACAAAGTGTTGAGAGACAATTCAGATTCTGTACAGAAACAAATGCATGACAGCCCTCATACAGACTGAAGTCAGAGTAACTCTGAGGAGTCTCAAGACAGTGTGAATTAGGGCACAGCTCCACAGTATGAATTCTCAGGAGGCAGAGCCTGTGAGATAGAGTCCCTCAAGGCGTTTCTCAAACCAGCTCTACTGCTAGGTAAAAATCTAATGGTGAACTCCATCCTCACAGACATACACAGGTATCAGAAACCAGTTTTAGCATCAAACACGGAGTGACACACAGAGCTCCAATTCTAGGATGAGTATTCTTTAATCTAAGTAGCAGATCTAACTCAGACCAGAATGCTCCAATTTGCACAAGAACCTAAACTAAGAACAGTATCTAAAAATGTCAAAGTGAAACAAAATTAAATGGCAGCTTTTTAATCTATAATCTGACTGAAGGTGATTTAACCTTTAAAGGGAAACATAGGCTAGGACTGAAAGATCGTAACTTTGGAAAACATTACACACCACCCCCACTTTCCCAGTTGAGATTTAGAAACACAGACGCTAACTTGGGTTTTACTCCCATTTCAAAGTGATTTTTTTAATGGCTCATTAAGTTTTCTACTGACCTACTTCCAGTTCTATTAATGTGTATATATTCTACAAAGATATCGTTTTTATACTTGGTGAACCCTCCATTTCCTAAAGCAAAATTCTCATGATTTTACAGCAGTCTAGACTACCAGTTTCAAAAGGAACAAAGATGAAATCTTATTTACAGACTTCCCAATTTCCCTTCACCTACAGTTATGCCTACTTTCATATTCTACATACATTTTCTAAGAAAAAAAAGTTACTAACAGGTCACAAATGCAACAACTAGACCTTTATTTAGTGACTTCACATGAGCAAAAATTGTACTTCTTGCCACTGAAATTCTACTAGTAATAGCAGAGGAAGGAGCTTTTGAGATGGATTAGAATTTTTCAGGAATAATGACACATGCTAGCTACATTTATAAAGGATGATTGAATTAGGCATTTAAATAAACATGCATTTTCAAGGAAAAAAGCTTTAAAGCTGCCTTGTATTTTTCATTTGCCTTCTAGGTGAATGAGTGTTAACTCTGCAGCACTCATTGATGAGAAAGAAACACCCGTTAAAACCCACACATATAGGGCCGGCCACTTCTTCCACCTCTCACAGATCACTGAGTTGTTTTCAACCATCATAACACAGTACTGAGTTTATCTGCTTTATTTTTTTACTGCAACAGCTTAAGAATTAAACTTTCTTGCACGCACTCCACAATACATTGTGCCATTGTGCTTATGAATGTATTTTGCCAGTACAAAACCTTTTCTCTGTTTCAACAGTTTGGAAAGTTTTGGTAAATCTCATGGAGAGAGATGACATAATTTCTAGCATTAGAAACTGAAGACATGAGGCCTAAAATGCGAATGACTACCAAACTGTATTCCAGCAAAACGTGACAGGTTGTACTCATGGAAGACAATAGAGTACCATTAAGATTAGGTAATATAACTGAACAACTAGAAAGAAACAGGAACTCACTTGAGAGTAAGACATTAAAAAGGCTGATCAGCCTTCACAGTAAATTTGAAAGGATTTTTCCCCTGCTGCAAAAGTGATCCTTACACTGAAGCTCTGACACCTCCATGAGCTAAATATGTACCTTCGGTCTCGCACAAGTAAAATGTATGTTTAAAATATCCCCATGCCATCCAGGTACCAGAAAGTTTTCCATCTTCATTCCTGAGCAGCAATTACATTGTGCCAATTTTTATCTTTGTTTCTCCTTAGCAGTATTTCATCATGCTTAAGAGATCTTGACAACAGCCAAATTCTGATGTCAGCACAGCAGCGGGAATACACTTCATTAGTTAACTGCAGCTGCGAATACAGCAAAACACACACTGCCTTGAGTAACACCAATAATAAGCATGTGTTTTAGATTTCTAGGTAACAATGGTGATTAACAAGATATTGCAGTCTGGGAAAAAACCCTCAGATATGAGCAATGTTTAACATAGACTGGGGACTACAGAAAAGTTTGGTTTATTTAACTACCAAAATGGCTATAGTATATACTGTGAGCCTAAGATCTGCTAATTATTTTGTCTGTTGTTTTTCTTTATCATAGCAGAAGATGCACACTGACATTAAGCAGACAAAATAGTATGAACTGATTCAAGTAGACAAGGTAGAAAAGGAACCACATATATATGTCTGATTTCCCTTTCTATCAATCATCTCCATATTACTGTCTGGGCGCCCAGGGATAGTTTTTCTTACACTTCATATCACTGGTTAGAGAATAACACTTCCTTTATGAGTCTTTGACAACAGCTAAAGCTCCTGCTGTTTCGCAAACTTAGGCAAACAAAATCCTCATACGAATGCAGTACATCACGGATTTTGTATCCCAACTTTATTTAAAATATTTAAATTCACAAAAACTCTCCCACCATAAAAATACATACCGACTTGCACATCCACCTAAAGGGATTTATATGACTAAATCATGTCACTTATACTGAAGACAACATCAGTGGAGCTCTGGGCTGCCACAGGCTTCCAGTATGCCCCTAAGTAGTATTTAGCATTCAACAGTTTGTTTCAATTTTAGAAGAGGGGGACAAACTCAGAATTTTTTAATTTATTATTCTCTCAGCAACTCTTAATCATCTCTTTTCCAAGGTAAATAATCCTGTACTTCTCAAGCTTCTGTCAGTCTTTGTAATACTAATGTTAATATAGTACTTGGTAAGGGATTACATAAACACACAGAAGGAAACACCACAATCAAAATCCTGAAGCCATTACTTGGTTCACACTCACATTAAAAAACTCCTGGAGTTAATCAAGGTTGTTTAGTAAAGACTTGCTGAAAGACCACATTTCTTATTTATCAAATATGGAATACTGTAACTGAAGGAAAATACTTGAAAAAAAAATATATTTTATATTGTATTTTGAAATGGAAAAGTCTGAAGATTTGCATGCCAGCCTCCCACCTTTGACAAAGTTTCTATATAATGCCTGTAAAACAGCCTATAACACAGTTTTCACAGAAAACATTAGTCACTTTCTGTGTTTTTAGGAGAGATGATAAGGCCTGATTTACAGAAGCCCTGGGCACTCAGAAATGTAGCTGAAATCAAAGAAACTTTCAGTCTGAACGTATGAAGTGCAACAGAATGCACTTCAGAAGTCACAATTTAGAAATACCAAATCAGACACATGAAGCTAGCTTGTCTTTCTGGTATTAGGTTTGGTTTTTTCCTTTTCAGTAACTCTTCAGTTCCCCATCTTTTAACTGTGATTAACATCATGCCTCACAAACCTCAAGCATTAGCATAAGAATAAGATTTAAAAATCTTTGAAGTTTACAATAGAATAAATAAGGGCATAAAGACTTCTGAACTAATATGTCCATTTCAGCTGTCAGACATCAGAAGTTACCATTTCTAATTCAGCAACCTTTTGGGTTTCCCCCCCCACAATGGGGGCTTTTTTCCCCCCTCACAATACATTTATCTTAGTGTTGCTGGGAAACCATTAGAATAATATTGTACATGCAAAATTGCCATTAATTGCTGACGCACTTGTAACAAAAGAAAATTATCAGATACAAAAACAAAGGGTGTCATCATCAATCAGTTTGAAATTCAGTAACATCTGGGTGAACTTGGTAAGCCCACATGGTCTGTTCCTCTAAGGACTGACAAAACTGGGACATTTACAAAGCAATTGGTTAATATTCCATTTGGAAAAAAAAAATCAGAACACAATTTCTTCTTCTCTGACTAGTGGCCTGTCCTAGTTAATGAAAAACTTGATTGTTACAAGACTCAAACTAATTAAAAAGATTAAACTATGAGCAAAATCAAATTAAAAATTTGGCTTTAGGCTTATGTGGCCAGCAACAGCTCAAGAACATTGCAACTGCAGTCTGCAGTTAAATACCATTAATGAAAGTTTAAAATTATTAGAATAATTAACTGTGGATCATTTCTGTAACCTGGCTGTATGACCTCCACAAAATTACTTATAATTCTTAAAAATAAGCATGTAAATACATGCAAGTCACCCATGTCATCCAAGACTTGCCAGCAAAGAGCATTTATTAGTTAATATACTATCCAACCCACTTACTATGTATGTACTTTCCCTCTCAAACATACCAAATTCTTGTGGGTGACACAACAGATTTTCTTCTACCAGATGACATTTTAATTTGTATTTTTTAGTATTGTTTAATGTATCTACCTAGGTAAAATCCAGGGCAGACCAAAGGTCCATCTAACTACACAGCCTCAGAGAGCGGCCATTAACTTACGCAGAAATATCAGGTTTAGTTAAGAGAAACTTTTTTTCCTGTCACGTAGCTACAGCCTATTCCAAAACATTTAAGTAGCATCAAGCAACCTTTCTCAATTTTAACATGATGTAACAGATGCCTAAAACTACCTGTGCATGATATGACAAATTGTTAGCATTACCTGTTTCTAGTGGTATGGAAACACAACAGGCCAAACTACAACGGGGCCAATGCCTCATAACCAGAAGAACATGCAGAAAGACAGTGGGAAGAAGGAGAGGGAGCTGTTTGTTTCGTTCTCCCACAAATACATATAATAACTAAGAAATGCCAAGGGACAAGATAGGGAAGACTTCAAGGCACACCTGGAGTGCTAACTTCCCCAGATGATCACAAGCTAGGCCTTGGGGTGGGCATGGCAGGGGGAGAATTAGAGAGAAGATGAAAGGGTGTGAGGGGCATTGAAATCAAATGCAACTTTCACAGCAAATGCCTTGCCCGTCACCATGGAAAAACAAACAAGACTATTGGACTGATTTGAAAACAAAAGGACAATCATTCCCCCAAAAAATCCAACCCCCACAAAACAAAAATCAGAATCCCAGCCATGATAAAGAATTGTATCTCCCTCACAATTCTAACCTATAAAACTTAATTTCACATAAACATATTTAAACGCTGTCTTAAACCCGTGTTTAAAATGTCTGTGCTGTAATAAATTTATCGCTTCTTTTCCTTTGAAAAGTTTCAGAAACTTTTTTTTACTTGTGTATATTTAGTGTCTGATTAAATGTGCATTTTACAAATTTCATGAATTTGTGTTTCCACTTATATGTCAAGGTAAAAGAAAGTGCTGTACTGTATTTTCTTTTTGTCTACAGACTTGTCTTACACTTTACCAATCTGTAAGGTTTTTAGAACAAAGCTTTATCTGAACTCACCATCATGCATTCTTTCTTTTACATTAAAATCTCCAGAAACAATGCAAATGTCCCCATCATATCTCAAAAGAAAACATTTGCTAACTTTAACATTCAAATTGATTCTGAGGCTCCTTCAACACACTAAGGTAGGTACATCTGCCACAAAAAGAAGTTGGTTTTGTCCTGTGCCAGCCCAAGTATTTGTGGATTTTCCTGATGAATTACACGAGAAAAGGGTTCAGGTTAAAATTAACTTAGTTGGAGAGGGGTGGGTGTTCTGTTCTTGGTTGGTTTGAGTTTTTTGCCCTGCTAAGTTTTAACCCGGTCAACCCTTCCATTTTGGTGTGCAGCAGAACAAAATGCTTGTAAAGAAGGTACAGAACAGAGGCTGGGACACGCGCGTGAGAGCCCCACATATTTCGGCAGCAGTTCTGGCTTTGCCTACAAGGGCTGTTTATGTCAGTTGCTGAGAAAATCAGTCTCTATGCACTTTGGATTGATGGGGCTATTTGTAATGTATCTGACAATTAAGTACACTACTATTTATCTTACTCATAATGACTGAAAATGTTTTATATCAATGGCATTTTATTATTCTCTTGTGATCAAAGTTATATCTGAGATTTAATAGTTTACTGACAACAATATACAATTCTGCAGTTTAACAAGGCAGTAAAACACAGTCAATTTTGAAAAAAATTCAATAGTCATAAAGAAGCTTTGCAGAAAAGCAAATGCCAAGATTCCAAAACTTCTCTCAATCCTCAACTCTCTTATGGAAAGAAACATAATATTGCTAACACAATTGCTCTCGAGTTTTATTTAGGTTCTGGTTTGATCTTGGAACTGAAGGAGGACTTCTTGGGTGCCTTACAATTGTTTGCTTTCCCCTTCTATCACCTGGTTATATCAAAGTTACCATCCCCCTTTATAAGCCTTACCCAAATTGTCAAGCATCTGACTTGCAGCTCTAAAATCAATCCCTATATAACTTGAACATCTGCCCTGTACAGAGAAAGACTGACCTAAAAAAAAAAAAAATATTTTGTAGTCAAAAGTACAGTAAACCTCAACACTGCTCTGTGCTAGCTGCCTAGTTTGGTTAAACTTGATTGGATCTACTGAATGGACACTCGACCCCAGCCACAGCACAGCAGTTAAAATCACTTCCTCAACAGCTGAAACCATACATCACATACTGTCCCACTCTAAGAAGGCACCAAACCATCAGCGTAATCTAACACTCCAGAAACTACCTTTGACTCCATTAAGCACCTGAACTTGTGTTTCATTTGCCATACATATGCAATCCTGAAGCATTTCCTTCCTACATTCCTCAAAAGATGCATGTTCATTTTAAAATTCTCAATATTTTCATTTTCAGAACAATGATAACGTTATCATACAGACATATCAAAACACTTGGAAAGTATCTGGCCTACATTTTATTACCCACAACCCCATGCAGAACGAGGGAATGGATATAAAAACATTCTTTTTAAAAGTCCTTGGCACAAAAGCTTCTGCTCAGGCACTCTGGGACAGGTGCCCAGAACGTCTCAAGTTCCAATAATAAGAAAAGCTTTCATTAGAAGAAGAGGTCTGGACACAAAAATACAGATGCGATACCAGAAAACTTGCTAATAAGGACACAACTTTGTAACCAGTTAAGTTGACCATGACTTCAACAGCTAAAAGAACAAAAATTTGCAGGAACTGATACACATCCTGGTGGCCAAAACTCTAAGCTGCACATTTCTGTAAGAAACACCTTCTGTAAGAGCATCTTTGGCTGATGCATGGGCAAAAAGACAAAAAATCGACAGTTTCAAGAACTGATTCATGCCTGAGTTGATACATTCTGTTAAAGCTGTCTTTTATTATTAAGTCACATTTAAAGTTCTGGAAAGTTAGCTTTTGAAGAAAACTTGAAGAAATTTAACAAAACTTTTTCAAGCATTTCTATCCCCAGCACAGGATCATTGTAATATTCCACATACAAAAATTAATTTGCTTTTGTAAATTAAGCTGATATAAAGAAGCTCAGACTTCATAAAGAACATGCACATTATACAAAAGCATAGAGAAAAATATACTTGTTGGTTTAGTTCTAGAATGTACAGTACTTCCCATTTTCTTGATGCTTCAGTAAAGCCCATACCTGACAAAAAAATTCCTCTAACTCAGATTTTTCTTACTGTATTGGTACTGTTTAATCTTTGTCGTTTCAGACAGAAAAAGAATGTCAGTAGGTGCAGTAGCAAAGTATTTGTTTCCATTTGAAGTTACTCTCAAATTTTTTGGCTGTCTGAATTCTGTAACAATAGTTCATTAAAAACAACAGAAAAAAAAAGGCTGCTCTTAGCCTGGAAATTATGTCTAATACACACACATACACATTAATTCAGTAAAACATGTATACAAGTTCTATTATTCCTATTATATAGGAATGACATAGCTCACCATTTCAAGTCCACCAACTGGGACAAAATAAAATACCTGTTTCAAGGATCAGCTCAAAACTGCATTCCTGTACATTCCACAGACTTGAATGTGAGGTATCTGTCTTAACAGTCACAACTCTAGTATCTTCTACTGTAACTGGCAATATTCCACTGCAGTTTGGAAAATACTAGGCCAGACTTGTCCATTCAGTAATTTTCAAAACTGTCAATGGACAACAAGGCTCATTTTCAAAAAAAAAAACCACTGATAGGTGCCTTGCTGCTTAGAAAACAAAGCACAAAGCCTACGTTCTCCTCAGATTTATAGCTAAGAAAACTTTTCAATGTACTAACTGGCCAGCCCAGACCATGATTTCTATTTTTCAGTCTTTGTGAAGTCACTGCTGTTATAGGAAACAGATCATCAGATGACAGAATATTTCCAATCTCTAAAAATTATTACTCCACCCTGGGCATAGGACCAAATCCTAGGTTACAAAAACCTTTGGTCCAAAGACCATGGTGTTAACAAATGAGCTGTGTCAATATTTGATCAATGCTCAACTTAATTCTCTATTTTCAGCATAGACTTAAGAAATAATCCTACTGTATCACAGTAGCATTTAATTTTTTTTCCAGTGGAAGAAGGGATTAATGAAGAAAAAAAGAGGCAAGACTCACACTCCCCCAGGATGCTGTCAAACAAGCAGAGAAGATGCTTCTCTAACAATCCCTTTTGCTCAAGAAAATTTAGCAATTTTGTCAATTATACTAAATAGGAAAAAAACAGTATGCATTACACTAAGTTAAAAAATTGGAGGCAGGTTTTACATTTGAAACTATTTCAAAATTCCATTCATAAACTCCAGAAATTAAGCTTTGTTTTTTGCAAACAGTGCGATCTTTTCAATGGAAAATACTCTTACGTAGGCCTACTTGTTTCCTCCGCTAACTATACTTTCTTCAAATGCCGGAACCCAAAACACCACCTAGCTTGCCAAAAAATTTTGCTAGCATATCCTGTAATTATTACTTAGGATTCTACTTCAGACCTCTCCTCTAAACTGTGGATATGTTTCATGTACAAATTAGCAGTTAATGTATCAACTCCGGCATTGAGAGAACTCACAAGAGAACAGTAATGAATTACAAAAAATGGGTCCCCTACTTTTAAGGAAAAACAATTAAGTCATATTCCCTTAAAGGTCTGGAGGCAGCAAGGACAACAAAACTCTGGCAGTTCTCCATTCCAGCGATAAAATGTTTACCTTAACAAGTAGAAGTTTCAGGGAGGGGGGAGGTGGTCGGAATTGCTCACCTTTAACCGTTTAACCACCTCATCGTTGGTAATTTTGTCCGTAATCTCCTTCACTCCAGGAGGATAGTAGATGATTTTACCGTCGGCAGCAGGTTTTGGTTGGGTAGCAGGGAAGTCCATCCTGGCGCTGCTGGTTATAAACTTTCCTTCTCCACAGTCCTCTACCGGCCTCTATCGGTCAGAAAACAAAAGTTCAGCAGAATAGAAACGACTTTCTAACCCTCTTTTTCCATTCCTCACCCTCAATTCGCTGAAGGCCCCGGCTATCGCCCCGCCGGCCGCGCCCCCCAGCGCTGCCCCCGCTGCATCCCGGCGGGAGCGAGGCCCGGCCCGCCGCCGCTCCCCGCGACTCGGGCCTCCCCGCTCCCCTCCGGCGCCTCCTTTCATTGCGGGGCTGCTCCAGCCCAACACTGTTAGTTCGCGGTTTTACAATGAAATTTGGGGCCCAATCGAGGGATACCCCGCGGCCGAGGGCCCCTTACGGCCCGGGGGGCGGGCCGGGGACGCCGTTCCGGCCCCAGGGGGTGGTTCAGAGCCGGCACACCGGCCCCGGAGCCGGGAGACGAGGCCTAAACAGTTAGGCCTCAAAACTATCGGGAGGCAGAGAAGCCAACAGGAGAGGGGGAGGGAGGGAGGAAGGGAGGGTGGCGGCGGCGAGCGCAAACAAAACCCCCCCGCGACCCCCCCATTCCCTCAGAGCCCCCCACCCGCCCTCCCGCGCCTCCAGGAGCCCCCCCGGGGAGGGGGCCCGGCCACTCGCCACTTTCCATTTGTTCCTGCAACTTCATGTCCCCTCAGCCCTCGCCCCGCACCCCCCCCACCCGCCCCGCCGCCCCGCATTCGGCCGGGCCCACAAAGAGGCCCCCGCAGCCCCGGCTCCGCGCACACACCCCCGCGGCCGTGGGGAGCAGGGAGCGAGCACGGAGGGAAGCGGGACCCGGAGCCGCCTTTACCTCATGCAGCTCCGGAAGGTGCAGCATTGAGCAGCCTCCGTGCCGGGTGGTGCTCGCCGCTCCGCCGCCACCCCGCCGGCCGCTGCCCTGGGCGCTCCCGCCGCCTCCTGCTCCGCGGCGCGGCAGCTCCTGCTCGGGAGCGCTGGCTGGGGGAGGGGGAGCGGCTCGGTGGCGGCAGCAGCGGCGGCGGCGGCGGCCGGGAGAGGGGGAGGCTCGGGCGGAGCGTGCGCCGCGGGGACCCAGCGCCGCTCTCCGCCCGCCCAGGGAAGCGCAGCCCGGGAGGAGCCTCCGCGCCGCCCCCGCCCCTTCCCCTTCCCCTGCCCGCCCGCGGCCGGCGGCGACGCCCCGCCAGGAGCCCCCAGCCCCCGCCCCGGGCAGAGGGCGAGGCCGCCCAGTGAGTGTGGCACCGCGCGGAGCCCCGCGCAGGGTGGGCAGTGCCGGGAGCGGGCAGCGCAGCGCTGCCTCAGCTTGGCGCCTAAATCCCGGATCGGCCGGGCCGGGCGGGCTCCTCCGGGGCGGCGAGGGCACGGCTGGCGCCGAGCGGCGATGCCCGGCTGCCGGCAGTGTCAGCGAGCGAGCCTGCGGGCTCCTGGCTGCAGGGCGGGAAGGCGAGAGTTACTTTGCTGCTTCCCTACGGTGCCCGGGCCGCTCATGGCTGCGCGGGCTCGTCTGGCCGGTCCCTCAGGCATCTGGGGCCTGGTCAGCGGGATAGAGAAGACAGAGTGCGGAAACGGTGTGTGGGGTGGCACGGAGAGTGCGGTGGCAGGCGAGAGGGAGCAGTCCTTCTTCAGGCAGATGAGGGGAAAGAGCAGCATCCACACTTAGGTTATAAATCTTAAGGAGAAACTTGAATATGCAGACCAAAGGAGCCCTCGCCAGCCAACTCAGGAAATCCTTCCGTGCAAAATGTCTTTGTAATTTAATATTCATATTGCCAAGGGATGGGGTATGTCTAGAAAGTCAATAGCAAAGTGGGATATATCTGTCTCTTTTGAATCTGCAGTATGTACCCTGTCTGAAGTGTAGGTGGCTATGAAATATTTTATAGATGCCCATACTGCTCAGAGAAGTTGTGTGACAGCTGAAAGATGATTTCTAACTGATCAAGACTAATTTCGGGTCTTCAGCTGGTTATTTTTGTTATTCAAACCAGCTAAAAGTATTATTTTTCTTTATTTTGGAAATCTCGAATGAATTTTCTTTAGAGCAAATTGAAGGTAGGAGGTCAGGACCAGTCTCCATGGAGGGATGTTTCTCTCCAGGGGGGTTGCACAGGTACGACAGGAGCCTAGCTAAGCACAGCAGGGTGGTGGCTAGCATGGCCCAGCAGTGGCCAAGGAAAGATGCAGGAGGGTGAGGGGATGGGATAGGGGTAAGTAAGTAAGATTATGGTGAAGTATGCCAAATTCCAGCTTTACAAGGTGTGGGTGGAAGATGTACAAAGACTGAGAAGCTTTTTGAAACTTCGGGTGTAATAGCATGTGGGTAGGAAATTGCTCTCCTACACTTGTGTTCCTTGTCTCCCTGCAGTGTTGTCCTAGGGGAGTTAAAGCCTTGAATGTCCACAGCCTCTATGAAAATCAGCTTCAAAGGTTTATAGTCAAAGTGGCTGAGAGTTGCAGTGAACACTTGGAGCTTCTCAGACACTGATTTTGAAATTTAGAAGGGTGTCATCAGACCAGGCATTTAAATCTGGCTGTGAATCCAGACTTAGATGAAATTATTCTCTCCAAGCTTAAGGATCGATGGATTTGGGGATTCACAATAGACAGGTGACCCTAAGGTTGTACTGATTTTAGTAAATAAATAAAGCCAATTCAAAGCATGTCATTTTTTTCTGAATCTAAATTAAAGGGGCCATTTAGATTTGCCTTAACGTTGAAGTACTCAGACTAGCTATCAACATTAATTTGTTGTCCATCAATTAAGATGTACTGTCAGAACTTATATACAGTGGACATATTTGGGTCTTCTATCCTTAAATTTTTTACCTAAGCTATTTCCTTCTCCAATCAAATTACTAATATAAACCATTTGGCGTAAGTTCCTTATTTTTAGTACACTTCCTTTAGCACAATAATTTAGAAACAAATCCTAGAAGATTATTCTGTAACTAAATAAAGTGTATATCAAAAACCTATATGAGCTCGTTTCAGTTTAAATAGAAAAACACAGAATCTAAGTCAGTAAAAATAATGCAAGAAATAAATTTAAAGAGTCTGTTGCTAAGGTTTTTTTCATCAACCAAACATAAAGCTAAAAGCATGTTAGGCAGACTTCTCTTTGGGCAGAATTGAAGTACTACAGGTTTTGCATTCCAGAAATTTCACCTAAGTCTCTGAACTGCATAGATTTTAATATTTCTTTCCAAATATTCTTTAGTTGTTACTGAAAAGCACTGTTTTATGTACATCATTAGTGTGATCTACAGTGTTGTAACTTCTTGTTGTAATCTTGTAGTTACAAGATTTTTTTTTCACAAACTGACGCCATCTTTACTTAGAATTGTTTATACAATGGGTTGTGAAATAGGACTAAGAACGTAATGGTCAGGGGCTACTCTCCCACAACTTGCTTTTTGTCTAAGTTAAGGACACAATGCAAAGCCTCTAGTATGCACTTCTAATCACTTTTATTTTTCACCAAAGAATAACATAAAGTCTTGCATTCTAAGGAATATGTACATTGAAGGTAGCGTGTAGTTAGACAAGGCAATTCAAAGATTTGACTCGAGAGTGCCAGGCAAGGTTTGCTCATTTAATTAAAATTCTGTTTCAATTTACGCAAGTTCTTTGTGAATCCCCACACTGAAGTACTCCTGGCTGTGGGCCAATACCTCTCTGTCTTCTTGCAGATTTCAAATAAATAGTGAAGTTAGAATAACACAGAAAGTCTTGGAACGCATCAGTGGAAGGTTGACTATCAAGGAGTTCACAAAAGATTCCTGCTTTTATGGATAATGAGTGATTAGTCAGCAGTATGTTAGCCAGATATGTAGTGTTTTGAGTGAGTCTTGGACAAATCATTTCAGCAAAGTGGCTGAGAGGAGTAGGTGCAAATTCTGTAATCATGGGCTGATTAGGCAATGATTCTAAGCGGTGGGATTTGTACTTCTGCACCATTTGAAATTCTAAGGGGCTAAAACAGAGCATGTAGTTCTGATATCACACCCAATTAAGGGACATACGAATGAACACTTAACTGCCAATTAGCTTGAATATATGCATGGCATTTTCAGAATGTAAAAACATAAAAGCTTCAGATAATCTGACCTGTGGTACTCCTTAATCTGAATAGTCCTGAAATCTGCTCTTATCAGATACAATTACAGCTGCTAGTGTCTGGTTTGTTGCTTTTGCTTGTTTGACCTTCACCCTTCTAATTTCAGCAAGCAGCTGAGATCTGACTTGGACTGTGCTTGTACAGCTGTAGCCAGCTTCACATGATCCCTTGGGTTTTACTGGATGGCTCTGACTAATAATATGACTGAGTCCTTTAGTCTTTACCCAGATTTTACAGTTTGCATCAGAATTTTATTATCTTCACTCATTGTACTTTTATTGGAATGTATTTGCTCCGATCTGCTCTCGTTTGTTTTGATTGTATTTTAGACTACGACTGCAAGTGTTATTCATAAACAGACTGAAATAGAGAGTGCCAAACACCTGTGGGGCAGCCTTGTGAGGTGCTTCTTTGTTTTGTGATAGGACAGGTTCAAGGAAAGGATCAAGAAAGGGAAAATGTGTTTTTACTGGTAGGGAAAATAATGCAGCAGAGGGTTTTCAGAACAAAACACTTTTCGGGTGAAACAGAAGAGAGTACAGGGTGATTACTTCAAGCACAGAAAATCCTTTAATTCATGTTGATTAAATTAAGCTATGCTCACATGTTTCCAGGAACTGCTTAGTGGTTCTCCTCAGGTCTTTATTAATACAGTAAACACGGATAGAAACAATGACTAAGAAGTAAACAGTGACATTAAGACATGACACTGTGTTGTGAACTGCAGTAAGCAATATCTGTCATTGCAGTATAACATACCTTTGACAACACCACCTAATTGTTTTAACTGCCTATTTTAATTATTGATGTATTTTACACCTGCTGTAAATTGAGGTGGGTCAGAGGTGAGTTTCTTGACAATGTATATTGCTATAATGAAAAAGCTCCAAAAGGTGTTCAATTACAGGGAGTATTTACAGTGAAATTACCCTTAAAATTGCCCAGGAAGCGAGCTTTGTCAGAAAACCAGGGACTTGTGTATCTCCCATTTTCTACATTGACAAGATAAAATCTATAAAAGGGGGAATGAGGACTTATGTGTATTGTGTCATAAAGACAATTAGGTGGAGACACAAAGTGCTCCTGTGGAAGAGTCCCAAAGCTCACTGAGTCTTCATTGAGTAGTACCAGTTCTGAATAAAGGGAAGGACCAAATACCATATGGATGATAAACTCTTTTAAAACTGATCCCTAGCCATGATTTGTCTAAATTTTATTTTTTGCTTTGGTTTTGGTAAGGAGGGCTTCTCCATGTGCTGCCTAAAAATGTCTTTATTCTGAATCATGCTTGGAAATAGGGCAGTTATCATAGAATTACAGAACAGTTAGGGTAGAAAGGGACTTTAAAGGTCATCTAGTCAGTCCAGCCCTCCTGCAGTAAGCAGGGACATCTCCAACTAGATCAGGTTGCTCCAAGCCCTGTCCAGCGTGACCTTGAATGTTACCATGGATGAGACATTCATAACCTTTCTGAGCAACCTGTTCCAGAGTTTCAGCACCCTCCTGGTAAAAAGTATTTTCCTTATATCTAGACTAAATCTACACCCTTTTGGTTTAAAACCATCACAACAGGCTCTGCTAAAAATCTGTCACCATCATTCTTGCAAGTCCCCTTTAGGTACTGGAAGGCTGTTACAAGGACACCCTGGAGTCTTCTTTCAGGCTGAATAACCCAAATTCTCTCAGCCTTTCCTCATAGGCAAGATGCTCTAGCCCTCTGATCATCATCATGGTCTTTCTCTGGACCAGTTCCAAGAGGTCTGTCCTTCCTGTGCTGGGCCCCAGAGCTGGCTGCAGCACTGCAGGTGGGGTTCACCAGAGCAGAGCAGAGGGACAGAATCCCCTCCCTGCCCTGCTGCCCACGCTGCTCTGGATGCAGCCCAGGACACGTTTGGCTCTCTAGGTTGTGAGTGCTCATGGCTGGGTCATGCCCAGCCTCTCATCCACCAGCATCACCAAATGGTTTTTGCACAGGGCTGCTCTTGATTCGTTAGTTCCCCAGCATATATATAAACACACATGCACACACACACACACACACACACACACACACACACACACACACATATATATATATATATATATTCATTCAGAAATGGCAAAGATTGTCACTGTACATAACATTTAAGCCATTGTGGAAAAGTGTATATTTATGAATACATTTTTAATTTACAAACCACTATTGACAGAATGATTGCGCTTCTTTCATTTGCTTGCAAGTGAAGTAAAATCAATTTATTGGCACCTGCAGATTGGTGATTTCACAGGAGAATTTTTAGAAGCCTCCATTGCTAGTTTTGAACATTCAGAAACTGAAGTTACAGCAGCCTACTGCATGTCATCTATCCACCTCCTTTCTAGCTGCTCTCAATTATGATGACTTGTCACCATTCACTCCATAATTACATTCTCAAGGTTATTTCCATCTCTGCTCCTGATGTGTCCAAAGCACATGCATTTACACCTATTCATTTCTGACAACCAAGTCTACTTTTCTCCAATAATATATTTAATATGTGCATTTATCATCCTTTCTGTCCAGAAGATATGTCTTTGTTTGCACCATATCGCAAAAGCTTCAGTTTTCTTTGTCACAGTCAATAATTTCTCAAAAGTCACACTGATAAGTTGCTACACCAAAAAATCAGGCATTTCACCAGTCAAATGTTTCTACTTCCATGGTGATTTTTTTTCTCCAGGCTTTTATAAGGGAAGCCATGGATGAATCAACTATTCTTCAAAATTTTCTAGTTTCTATTGGACAGGTTCTGATTGGGTAAATTTGATCCCAGGTAAACTGAATTTATTAACAGTCTCTATAGCTAGACTACTAATAATGAGGCTAGCTAATACACTATTTTTATTAAGTAAGGTTATTTTATTTATGGCATGCTCAAGAATACCCTGTGGTTTTCATTAGCCTTTTATTGTTTCTTTAATACTTGGTGGACAGTAGACGTGGTTGTGACAGTCATCAGCTGAAGGTCATTTAAAAGAAGTCCATTTCAAACTCAACTTTTCCATACTGTGAAGTCTTTCTGAGATTTTTTTTTTTCCACAGCCAAGCTACAAGGAAATTTGCAGTTATCTTAGTTTTAATAGTAGCACATGGTTCTTTACATTCACTTTGTATTTTTTTTCAAATAACAAGGCAGATTTGGGGAAATTCTGAGTGTATAGGACTTAGTGTATATGCTTAGAGGAGATACTACTGCGGAAATTGGGAAAGTTTGGCAGTATATTTAACCCATGGCAGCTGTTTTCTGGAGGTAAAACAATGAGTTTCTCCCCCTGCCCCATTAAATAAGAACTCTCCTATGATCTATTAAAAAATGAGAACATGTGTGGTACTAACAAGTTCTGATTAAGAGGCTCCTTTGTGAAAACTATTGATTATATTTATGATGCTGCTGTTGCTAACTCTTCCAAAAGATACAATGTCTGCTGCTCGCAGTAAAGAAAAGAATGATATGAAATTTTACAAATTAATATGAACTTGGAATTTACCATTATGGTCAAATAAAGACATTTGATGAATGGATGTGCAGCCTCAGAGCTGTGCTCTAATGACGGGGTCATTTCACATTGATGGATAGGTTATGTGGTGTATTCAGAGGCTTAAAAAAGGGTTGCATTTGTCAAACACGGGGAGGCATCAAAGTGTGTGTGTGTGACTGTGTGAGCAACAGAATCATTACAGTTTGCCTTTGAACAAAGTCAGGAAATATATTGATCATATAGGTTTATGCACTAGGGGAGCAACTAATGATGATCCAGTCAATGTGTTCTGTGAATGGCTCAAGGGGATAATCATTAAAACATTACACCATTATGCCATTTTGGAACCCAAATATGAAACCTGGAATTTCAAACCCTCATAAAGAACCATTTGCATTTGAATTTATGAAATAGAGTTACTTCTTTGGTTTGTGCTGCTCTAGTCACTTCATCCTTACAATTCTACTTCAGTTAATGCGCTGTATGTTTGCATCCAGATCATCAGCCAGCATGGCAGTAGCAGCACACTGACAACATGGTGATCCAGCAGCAAGGAATACTATCAGTGGAAGAAAATTTTCCTAAATTCAGGATATGTGGCAGCAGAGATGCTAAATAAGGTTATTTGAACCAGTACTAGTGTGGGTGCTTGACAAAGCAGACATGGAATTGGTGTCTGAAGAGAACACTGAATATCAAGTATTGAGTAGACAAAGCCAGAAGTAGCCTAGACAAGGCATGAGTAAATAGAGAAATAAGAAAAGTATAGTCTTGAAAAAAAGGCTTAATAATATAAAAACTGTGTTAATAACATACAGATTTTTAGCCAAGAATTCTTCATGATGCAATATAAAAAAAGTCCATGATGATGGAGTGATCAATGAAGGTAATATTAATGCCAGCAGAGGGATTACTGTTTGTGAAGTAGACTGGTACGTATCCACTTAGAATTTCACCAGCATCTAATACCACTATTTATAGGCTGTCTGAATTTGGCAAGGCAGCTCATGTGTACTCTGTGTAATATACTATAACTACACTATGTCAAGCACATAAACACTTGCTTTCTTAAGTATATCTCTGTACTGTGCTTTTTATCTTCCAGACACTGTGTACTTATACCTAATCATTTATATTTTCAGGGAAGCACTTGCTAAAATTGTAAACTTCCTTTATCTAAATCCTTTAATAAGGCAGAAAAAGACTTTCAGCCACCATGTGAACATTAAAGTCACTATTTTAGATGTAGTCAGGTTTTGTTTATGAAATGCCATTGACCTATATTTAATCAATTTTTAAACCTTCAAGATCTACTCAGCAGCCACCTCTAATCCAGAAGAAAACTGGAGTGAACAATATTTTTCATCCATTTTCAGTATCATTCAGCTGTCTGGATGCACTGTTAGGCATGAATTTTTCAATTTAAATGAAAAAAACATGTTGACAAGTCTATCAGATTCTGAATATAGCAAGAACAGAATAATGTTACTTCTAGGGGAGGAAAGCAATAGAGCTTTAAATCCCCTAAGGAAGCTCCTTCATACAGCAGGAAGAAAATAACACTAAAAGTACACAAATGCTGACAAAATCTATGAGCAAAAAAAAAAACCCCAAAGCCTCTATAGTTTTCTGAATTTAAGCAAACTTGCAGTAATATTTTTTCAGTCTTACCAGCACCTTATTTTGGTGTTTGTCTCTCTCTTCCTTTCTAAGAGATTTGTCCATTGACCTGCTGCTGGGTGTGGCAAATGGGAACTCAGGAAAAGGTATGAATGAACAGGAGAAATGGAATGAGCAAAGATGTAGTAGATTTTCTACATGTAATAGAAAACCTGCAGCTGGCTGGGCAGTAGGAGTTTCATGTAAGCAAACAAAAAATGCAGAGATAGAAGGTGAAATAAATAGCACTGAGTGAATTTTAAGTATCTTTTAAATATCATTATTTGTTATCTGTAAGTACAATTTTGCCAAATTCAAGATGAACTGGAGAAGCCAAATTCTGAGAACAATATAATTAAATGTTCTGTTATATATCTTAAAACGAGTTACACCTACAGTTCTATTTACTTAATATAAAGGCTCCTTTCAATTTTGATTTTGGTTTTCCATATTTAACAGCCACTCTAATAATCTCTTTGAAAACTAGCTGAACAAACTTGCAAGAAGATTTTTAAAAAGAGAGCATACTGTTAAAATTCAAAGTTAAAATGAAGATTGTTGTGGATTTCTTTCGTCCCCTGGTTACATATGAAGGGGAGTTTTAGGTCAACTAGAGAGCTGCATCAAAATATATTGGGAGCTTTTATTTCTGTATGTGCATATCCTGTTTGCTGTTTGATGCTGCATGGTTAGTCTTCTTGCTGAGACCTGAGAAGAACATATGTGTGATAGTGGCTGCAGTCACTAAAGCAGTGAACCTGACACTGTAAAGTTTTGAAAAATAAATGAAACAAGCTTAAATTATGGAAATGTTTGTTTTCTATTTCATCACATTAATGGGTTTAAACATAATTTAGATACGGATTTACTTGTATGTGCCTTTTATAACTGCTGAATTTGAAAAGTACATGTATAACCAGAAATAACTAGGAAAGTCCAAAAACATGTGTCTTTAATAGTCGTCAGAGTCACAAACTGCATCACACTGCTGAGGAAAATAATTACCAACACGTATGTTGTGCTTTAACCCCAGCCAGCAACAAGTCCCACGCAGCTGCTCAATCATTCTCTCACAGTGGAATGGGAAGGAGAATTGGAAGGGTAAAAGTGAGAAAACTCATGGGTTGAGATAATGACAGTTTACTAGGTAAAGCAAAAGCCTCACACACAAGCAAAGAAAACCAAGGAATCTATTTACCACTTCCCGTGGGCAGGCAGGTGTTCAGCCATCCCTAGGAAATCAAGGCTTCATCACGTGTATTTGAGAAGTACAAACACCATCAGTCAAAATGTCCCTCCCTTTCTTTTCTTCCCCCGGCTTTAAATACTGAGGATGACACTGCACGGTCTGGAAAATCCCTTTGGTCACTTGGGGTCAGCTGCTCCCTCTGTGTCCCTTCCCAACACCTTGTGCACCTCCAGCCTCCTCACAGAAGGTATCTTGACACTGTGTAAGAGCTGCTCAGCAGTAACAAAACCAGCTCTGTTGTATTATCAACCCTGCTTTCAGCACAAATCCAAAACACAGCCCCATACCAGCCACTGTAAAGAAAATTAACTCCACCCCACCCAAACCCAGCACAATGAATGAGTGGGACATTGGCAATTTGTTCTGCTGAATGTGTAATACACAGTATACCTTTTCCTTTTCTACTCTTCTACCGTGTAGTATATTTAATTTATTCTTTTGTACATAGAAAATAGGCAAGTTCCTAATAAAATCTGAGACAAAGACAAAACTGTTTTGTTTGTTTTGAAGTTTTAAGGTACACATTTTTGTCTCCTAACCATCACCACTGTACAGAAGAAGAAATGCCCAACTCAGAAATTGAAAAACTACACAGAAGATATTAACTACTCCTCTTTCAATGTTCTTTTAAGTTAGCTTGTTCATTCTTCCAGGTTTTGGGGAATGTAATCAGAGGAATAAAGCTGTTGAAAGAGTTCAGTGTTTCATCATCTATTTGAAAAAAACCTAAACATGTTTTCATGCTGGTTGTACCAGCTGTTTTTGTTTGGGGTTGGTTTGTTTGTTTGTCTGGGTTTTTAATAAGTTGTCTATTATAGATGGGCCCTGATCCAAATGACACCACCTCTGCTCCATCCTGAATTGTGTGTATCAGGTTGCAGATGCCAATCTGAATGTCATAAGCTAGAGCAGGGTGGAGTGGAGCTTGTCTTAAGATATGATTCCCTCATTCTTTCAACTTGTCATGATTTTGACAGGTACAAGCTAACTAATTTTTGCCTAGTCCTTAAATAAATTTGAAACTGTAGACTGTCCTGTTAGAAGGAGCAACTGTCCTTTTATGTAGCTGAAACTGTAAGATGGCCTGTGGCTTTCTAAATTTGAGTTTCTTTTGTTGCTGGTGTTATTCACTGGGAAAGAATGTGGCCCCGTTTCCAGTGAGAGAGGGTATGAAATATTAAAAAATAGAAGTGATAGGTGGATTTTAAAGGGACTAAAAAAACCCCAAAGAGGTCAGAATTTACAGGAAAGCAAAAGAAGGCCTTCCCCATTCAGCAACAACCAAACAGCTACCTGTTAAATAAAATCCTAGCTAAATAATTAGATTCTATCATGTGACAGTTACAAAGAGGCACATAATAAATAAAGAATTTTCTTTAAAAATGGTAGTCTACAAAAATGTTTTTAAATGCACATCACTGACTTGCTGCTCCCTTCCCTCATCTCCTTGGCTTCTTGTTTCAGCATAAGACATCTGGCATACAAGTTATTCAAGTTCAGAAAGTAGTTACTGAAATCTAATTAATAAATAAGTGCTAGTGGATTTAGATCATAACAAGTTCCCTAATTTATTTTTACAAGCAGTTGGAGTAATCCACAGATGTTTGTAACAGATGTCAAGCACAAGGATTGCTGTAACTAGCAGCTTTTGTGTAACAAATAGGTAAACTGACACTAAGCAGGACACCTGCAAGATATTTATATATTGTAGAATTTTGAAGCAATTGGGTTGTGGTATCAGAAAATCTTGTAAAATATTCATGTCTCAATAGGACATGTATTGTACATATCTGTGCTTGAGAATAAGGCCTCTATGAAGCTATTTTGGGAAAGAAATAAAATAGATTTTTGTATTGTTTTAACTTTACATTAATTGAAGGTCAGTCACTGTGAAGAAAACAGGTCCGTAAATCACTTGTGATTGGCAAGCAATTAATTTCTGGTAAATGAATTGCATGGGCAATGGAGAACAGTCTGTCTTGACAGGTAAAAGCATTTTTTTCATTAGAGTAACATTAATAAATTATTGGAACTTTCCTAAGATTCAAGCTCGTACTTAATATTGGATCTACTTAGAAATTCCATCCTGCAACAAGGTCCAATATTTTACCATTTAAAATTTCTGAATCAGAGCAAACAAAACATCTTGACATTTCAAATAGAATCAAAGTACTAGTTTTTATTTAGAATCACAGAAGAGTTTTATTGACTTTTTTCCCAGAATTTAGTAAGTTGAAATGGCCTGATGACTCGATATCACAAAACCCATAAAATACAAAAATACATCAACTAAATTTTACTTACAGTATTACAAAGTTGAAAGAAAATAATATTCAAATTGACATTTTAAATGGTTTGTTTCCAAGCGTTTATTTCTGCATCTCAGGATGATGTGTCCATTAAGTAAACTTGAGAATTAATATATTTGAGGAAATGCATCTCTTTTGCTCTAAGGAAAATATTTACTTTAGGAGATATAAAGTACCTTAAAGTGATAAAATCCTAATACAAACAAGGTAGTTGATAGTTATTACATGCTATCTTGATGAAGGTAAACAGGTAGGAGCATAAGATTATTTTAACCATCTAATACATATAATGAGATATTGTTCTAACTAAATGAAACAAACTTCTTTTCCTTTCTGCCTCTACCCTAAGTTTTCCTTAGTGAAGACAAAGTCCATCATGGAATTGTTTGGATTCAGTTGCTATCACTTATGCTAGGGATTTGGCTCTTAGTAAGATGTCCCAGGAGAAGCTCAGCTGCCCAAGAACATAAAATGCTGAAGTGTCACTGCAAATTCTTGAATTATGTTAGTTCTGTCTTAATATAGAATATTTTGGCCCAGTTCAAAATCAGTGACATTTCTTCTGCAACTGTGCCTGTCCTCTTAACCACTGCCTGAAGGCAGATACCTTGTAGATGGGAAACCTGCAGATTTTCTGTCCTGGGGCAGTTTTGTTCTTACAGCTCTGGCTTTACAAATGAATGGAAGCCATTAATGATACTGTTCCTTGGAAGTGTCTCTACCATAATCAGCAAAAAAAAAATGTTTTGTAAAAAACACTAAGTAAACTTTCACATCCTGGTCAAATTCCAATTTAGATAACAGCACCCTGCTGACAAAGTTCCTACCATTTCAGATGGACAGTAACTGCCTATTAACCTACTCTGTGTTATTGCATGGCATAGTTAAGCAGTTGTTGCATTTTGTTTGATGTAGATGTATTAAGTGAATCCCTCATGGTTTTGTTGTTTGGTTTTTTAACAAAGCATTTTGGGAATGGTAGAAGTTGCAGAAGCATCAATGATTATTAATTTTTTTCTCTGTAAGACTAATTCCTGCAGCGATGTACATGAAATCAGTTTTTTAAAAAAATAACACAGAAATACAATTTTACTGCTAATCTTGTTCTTGAGCCATTTAAACATGCAGATCTCTAAGATATCTGATATTAAATTTACCATAGGATAGGATCAATGCAGTTTTTAAAAATAAAGTGGTATTCAACAGACAAAAATATGACAGTTACAATCAAAGTCAGCTGATTACTTTTTACCTATGCCAAGGTAGCATATTAAGGATTGTTTGCTCTCCATTTCTGCAGTTTAAACAGATTAAGGTGGATTTTTGGTATCTATTGAATTTGACATATCAGATTGATGAAAACAGCAGAGCAGAGAACATCCAATACAGGAATCAGATTCACCACAAATCAAATCTGTAGTGTGAGCTTATTCCAAATTCAGAAGGTCCTTGTAGCAGTGAGGATTCTGTCAGCTATATAAGCATGACCTCATTCTCTATGTCTGCAGAGAAGATACAATAAAGTATAATCCTTCAGTTCTTGGATAATAGCATTTATTGTCATTATCTCTCTGCACCTCCTTTCCTAAAATCCAAGCATCTTTATAGTTAATATATTCTGGAGATGTTTAGCATAACAGGTATAATGAGCAAATTTTATTTCAGTTCTGCAATATATCTGGAGTACCTCATTAAAGTACAGGTACTTTAAATGAAGACTAGTAATATGCTGCTTTAGCATGTGTTAAAATAAGAATTTGAAAATTTGCAATTATTAACCTTCAGTGCTAATGTTATAAACTCCTTTGATAATTTACTGATGGATAGGTGAACCAAAGCACTGATTTGTTGACTTTTTTAGTATTCATTAGTGATAATGCTGGAATAGGTGTGACCTGTTTACTTAAAAATGCAATTCTATTGATATCAGCAGAAATTTTGCTATTGTCTTCAGTGGGGCAAAAACCACCTTAATGATCTAGATTTCTGCTGCTTCCAAATACTGTTTTTTCCTGTTTAAAATAATGCCGAAATAGAACCCTGTATAGAGGGAATCGAGGCACTATTTCAATATAGATACAATAAATCAGCACTATTTGGAATTGAAAAGTGAATGTGTGAAATAACCAACATTACTGCAGTGGTGCCTACCTGTTTCTTCAGTTAACTGTGCAATCGATCGCTATATGGAACAGAAGATCAATATCCTGCAAGTATAATGCCAGATATGGAGTTTCTTAATGGAGATAAAACACCAACATTCACTATGCATTCAACTTAAATCCAGAGATGGGTGGAGGAGAAGAGACAGGTATGTGAGGTACTCTGCACACATTTCTTTTTATCAAACTTCTCCCTCTTTCTTTTTTATTCCTTAAGGAATTAAATTTCTACTTTGGAAATCACATTCTGGCAGAGGGGAAGAGTTATCTTTTGTAGGAACACAAAGTCTAAGATCATGGACAAAGTAATATTAACAGGAGACAGAGACATTCCAAGAAGCCAAGTTAAACATCTTAAATCAGCATTAAGGTAAATCGATTCAAAAAAATAGGGAAGGATAGCTAACACTCTTTAGTTTCTGCAATAGTAAATGAAACCTAAAGCTGGCAATGGAATATGGAAGGCTCCTCAGGAAGAGGATTACAGCATTGTGGGACTGAATCAACTGTTATGAAAATGGTTTCTGCAGGAACTAGATGACGACTCTCTTCATCTCTCCTTTCTGAAGGAAGGAAAAACCTGTGATAGTTCAGGGGTTTGATATATTAATGGTCCAAAGTAAATTCTGAATAATGATAAAAACTGTACCTTAAGCTCCTGGAAAGATAACTTATTTCAGATTTACCGCAGAAGGCATTAATTTTTAATGCACACTTATTCCTCAGGCCTTTTCCTACAGTATTTTTAATTGTATATTTAACATGTTACTGTAAGTAATAACAAGTTTTTAAAACTGGCAAGGTTAAACATGTCTTTCTTGCCACACCAGTATGCTCTTCAAGCCAAAAGTTTAGCTGCAAATTGTTCTTGCAAATCAAAACCTAATTTTTTTTAACTATAAAGACATTTTGAATGTAGAAGAAAGGAAATCACAATTTGCTGAGTGGATGTAGGCTGTATATAATCAGAAACATTATAAGGGACTAATATTTCCTTCTTCTGTGGCTCTACTCCAGTAATATTACTACTTTAATGTGATTTATAATAAAAATACTAAAGTATTTTTACTTTAAGAAGGCAGCACTAAAGAAACTAAAATGGAAATCTGTTGCTTAAGTATTCAGTGAAGACCAGACTAAACACTTTAGCCAAACAGCACAGATTACATGCTGTATGTTCAAGCCACTCCAAGTAAAAACAAGCCAAGTGTAGACATAAGGAGAGGGAAAGGAATGGGAAAAAAAAACCCAACCCAAACCAACAGCATATATAATAGGTATGGTGTTTAAAAAGTTGTGTGAAAAGTTGAAGGACACAAATACTTCAAAGAGCCTCTATCATGTGATTATAATTTTCTAATCAAAAATCCTTCCTATTTAAATCAAATCCCTCCTATTTACAGTGTTAACTGTGACAGTGAGAAATCTGCCAGTGCCCAAATTAGTCTGGTATTTTCATGGTGTCAAATACTGTAATATGTACAACTGGCAAAGAACAACATAGTTTCATGCATCAAGTGCCAGCAGCAACACCCCTCTAGCAGTGCAGTTTAATGGAGGCTATCAGACTACAGCATACTGAAAACCTCTCTCCCTCTTTTTTTGGCAACCTTAAAAATATAAAGACACAGTCATTACACTGGAATTTACATGACCTATTTTTCCAAATGTATGATTAACACATTACCAGCATCACGCCCTTGAAGAAAAATGATTTTGTTTCTGATACTTGTCCAGACACTGAACATGTGAAGTAAGAAACAGTTCCTGGGAGATGCATGAAACTGTCACTTGACATCACACACACACACACACAAGTTCTAATCAAGGCAAATTTTCCTCCAGATTTTTTGACTCGTACAATGACAGTGTATTGAATAATTATTTATTTTGCTTTTATGAGTCATGGCAAGAGACAGCCTTTTGGAGGTTTACGAGCACATCCTCTGGATGACTATGTATAGGCTTTGCATATTGTATTAGAGGTGTAAATGTTTGTCCTTGTTTATTTAAATATTGCACACTATGTATCTACAAGATAAGTACTGAAATGGTCAAGTCACAGGCAAACTAGCAATGCCTAAATCAATTTATTTCCCAAAACATTAAATATTTTGAATATGAATTTCAAATTTTCTTACATTACTTTTATTGAGAAATATATGCATTGAGAAATCCTACATAAAAAAACCAATTTACCTCTTTGTTGTTACCTACCAAATAGCCAGCAGTTTGGGATTGTGATCCCTACAAGCTCTAGACAAATTATCCCAAGCAGTCTTCTGCAGTTTTCACAGGACAACTGTGTTGAGCTACCCATGCGTACACACTTCACCCTAAAACCAAATACTATCTTTTGCAATTACTTATTCATTATTTGCATTAAAATTAAAAGTTACATCGATAGTGGAAACAGCTGGGTCCTGGTGCAGAAGGAGGCTCTCCAGCAGGCCATTCAGGAATCAGAAGTGGGAGTACCTGTGACTGAGACACAAAGCTGACTGTGACTTCTTGGTCTTTCTTGTGAAGCATCTAAGATTAGGTGCTAAATAAACAGACCTTTAGTAGTCTTCTGAAGGCTACATCTTCCACATTTCCCTGTTTGAAGGGAAATGAAAGACAAATGAGGCTCAGGGATGCCACTTCCTTTGAATGGGATGAACCACACCATGAAGGATCTTCAGCTTGGGAGACAACATTATTCCCCTCGTGGAGAACCAGGCATAAGCACAGAAGCATGTTTTGTCTCAAACATTCTGACTGTCGTGACAGGAAAGTTGTGACTGGAAAGAAGATCCTGTGGAGGTGTGGCAGTGCTGTATGAAGCCAACTTTCTTTGCTGCCTTGAGACCCATGCTCAGTGTGTCTGCAAGGGGCTCCAGGATCCTCACAAACCTCATTTCCTGGAGGGCTCTAAAGGGCTTAGTATTGCATGCAGGAAAAAAAGAGTGCAAAAATCTGTTTTATATAACACGTGCACCAGATAAACTGTAAAAGAAAGTGTGTTGGTCTGTCTCTTCCTCCTCTCTTGCCCCTGATCCAGACCACTAGGGAACCTGAAATGTTGTTAGGATTGGCAGCATATTAAATTGTGAGCTTGTTAGCCAACACTTCTGAGACCTGAAGTTTGTTGTGTGAGTTGGGAGCTTGTTGAAGTTTGTTGTAAAAGTTAAGGGCTTGTTAGTCAACACTTTTGTGACTAAATAGCTGGCTATTTGCTGGAGTTAAGATGATGATAATACAATATGACATAAAAGTTCCCTGACACATGGATTGGTGTGTTTGTTCAGCATGATGAGAAGTTATAAAGAACATTGAGCACCCTACCAAGTGGGTCATGACACCCTGTTGGGAGGGAAAACGCTTCTCTCCTTTCACATGAGTGTCCTGTTTCTGTTCCCTAGGAAGATCACAGTGAGACACCTCCAGCAGAAGTCCTCCTGAGGCATTGTGCCCTGATGGGAGGCGGCTGCATGCGGATGGCAGGGAGGTACCTCAAGATAATGGGGCACAGGAATCCATCTCCTAAGAACTGGATGTACAAGCAAGAAGTAGTGGAGACCCTGCCTATTACCCTGCTGGGATAGGCAGGCAGACAGAGCCGACGAGGATGCCCATGGCAATGTACTGAAGTCCTATTCTCAGACATCAGTAATGGGTAAACTTTATACGTAATTTTCCAACTATATTTTAAAGCCCATTTGGCGACAGTGAAACTTCTCAAATCAACAAACTTCTACAAAAACTACAGAAAAGTTCTCCCAGTAAAATCTTCTCATATTTGAGTGTTGTTTGGCTTCTTTGTTTGTTTTGTTTTAAAAATAATTTTATTTTAGGAGCTCTGCCCCTAAAACCCTTTTGCACCTTGCGTATGAACACGTGTTGATATATTCTAAACTCTTGTTCACTTAGTTCCTTTCATGGTGACTTCACAACACTTCTAATTTAGGACTACTTATCATCATTTCAGTCCATCAAGAGCACATCTCTCTTCTTTCATCTCTCCATAATCTTCCACTGTCCATCTCCATCAAGGGTCCATTGCTTGTTGAATACAACGAAGCTCTCTCCTCCTAATCAGCTGCTTCTCTTTTCTGTTGGAGCTCGTAACTTCCACAGCAATGGCTGATGCCAGACCCCACCAGACTCCTCAGCTTCCTTAAAAACTCATTCTCCTCGGCCGTTTGCCTGCCATTTCTCCTTCAGTACGAGCCTGCAGACCCACGGCGTCATTCCAGACTGTGGGACCTATCCTCAACGTTAAAAACTGCTTAGTAAAACTGGGCAGCAGCACCAGCAGAAACTAAACACTCACGCTTTTTGCTACAAGTGTGAAACCAGTCACTACACGGCTGAGAGATGTCACTGCGCTAGCTGCCGGCGATCCCCCGCCGTTCCTGAACTCACCCCCGTAGTAGCGTACCCAGCAGCTCGTCTCCCACCGCGCAGTTCTGCCGTCCCTCCCACGCAGGTTTCCCAGCCGGCTTGCAGCGCGGAGCCGCCCCCAGCGCTCAGCGAGCCCTCAGCGCTCCGCGCTCAGCCGGGGCGGCGCCGCGGGCCCGGGCGGGCCGGGGGCGGTGCGGCGCCTCCTCCCGGGCTGCGCTTCCCCGGACGGCCGAGGAGCGGCGCTGTGTCCCCGCGGCGCACGCCCCGCCCGAGCCTCCCCTTCCCGCGGCCGCAGCCCCGCGCCCGCCGCCGCCGGCGGCAGCGAGCGAGCCGATCCGAGCCGAGCCGAGCCGAGCTGAGCTGAGCCGAGCGAGGTAACGGCCGGCGGGGTCTGGCGGCGGGACCGGGGAGGAGCTTCGCCCTCCCCCCGCTCCCGATAGGGCGCGGAGCTGTTCGCCGCGGTCTCCCGGGGGCGGGAAGCGGGCGGCCCCCGCGACGCGTCCCGTATGGCGGCGGGCCCGGGGGACCCGTCCCCGGCGTCACTGCAGAGGAGTTGCCTGCGGGTGGGAGGGGAGGCAGCGGGGCGGGGGCGGCGCAGCCTGACCGCCCGCCCGCGGCCGGGCTGTGGGCGCGGGTCGTCGCTGGCGAGAAGCGGCCGCGGCGGTGTGGTCTCGGGCAGGCCCTTCCGCCGCCGGGCTGGGGCCGCCGCTCGGGCCTGCTCTCCCCGGGGCCTTCGTGTGGCCTCGGCGCTCCCCGCCGCTGCGGTGAGCGCCGCGGTGCCGGCGGCCTGCCCCCCTCCGCCCGTCACCGAATTGCCCGGCCTTCTGCAGCAGTCCCGACTGCTGCCCTGCCTGCGGCGGTGGCCGCTGCACGAAGGGTCCGGGCCGGCGAGTCGGTGGAAAGGCTTCGGCCGCCCGCCCCGCGGGAAGCAGTGCGGAGTGCTGGTGAACTTCCTCTCGCGAAGATAAATTCACCCCGTTCAAAACGAAATCGAAAATTCTAAGTACTGCAAGGACTTGCTCGGTCTTAGCAGTCGAGAACCGCTGAAACGTGTTTATCGTGAGGTTATTTGTGACCTTTGTAGCGTAGTATCCCTCCGTGCTTTGGACGGGATTTGCAGTTTTGCTGACCATAAGGTCATTAGGACTTTGGAGGAGCCTCGCTTCAAAAGCGAGAAAAAGCATACATATTTATCAATACTTTTCTTAACTCGTGTACTGAAAGACTGAGGGCAGTGAGACTGTTAGTAGACACTTATATGCTGTTTTATACAGTGCATTGACAAAGTTTAGTCTGCATCTTAGTCTTGCTGGAGAACCTTACAGTGAAAAGTTGAGAATAACTCCTTTAGAACTCCAAAGAACTCCAAAAGGTGTGGAAGTTTTAGATAACCTGTCTCTAGTTGTGATTTGAGAGCCAAAGGCTGAAATACAAACGGAGAAAATTACAGAAAGGCAGAAAAAGTTAAGTATGGTATGCGTTTATAAGGTTGAAAGTTTTGACCCTCATTCTTCCTGGCACAGTCACCCCGACTGGGACGGGGCTTGCTTATGTCACATGCTTGTAGCATGTGTTTGCAGTTCGGGTTCCTGTAGACTGTGTGAAGATCTGGTGAGGAAAATTTAACAGCATCAAAGCACAGGTTTTAATCCTGTATTTTATATTTTTCAATAAATACAGGCTTTTTCTTACTGTCTCTTGGTTTTCGTTTTGTTTTAGCTATGGAGTTGCTCTCTATTTCTTGTTGCCTTGTTTACACCTTTAAAAAAATCCTCTTCCTCTGTTGTATTAATGTTAATGCTTTCATCTGGGGAAGCCACTGATATAGAGGGAATATAAAAATGTTACATATAGGGCTTTTGGGGATTTTAGGTCTCAGGTGTTGTGCAGTCTCTTGTCTTTTACTCTTGCCTGTGTACTAATTTGTAATCTATGCTAAGTGGCTGACACAGTCGAATTACTATTTCAGGAATGTTTACTGAGCTAAATTTACATGCAGAAGAACTCCATTAAAAAATAATCGTTGCATTTTAAGAGGTTGCTGCCTTAGTTTTTCTCACAGAGGCTCTGCCACTATAAAAATGCCAGTAGGGCATTAATTAGCTGTCAGTTATACTGCGTGTCAGAATTGAGTAAGGCTGAGTTTTGAATAGTCTCTGGAAGCATGATGTGGGCAAGTTGCAGCTCCAGGACTTCTGGAGTTCTCTTTCCTCTTTCCAAATACCTCTCTGTGATTTGTAGTGGGGAGTTGGAATAAAATCTTAAGCAGTGGTACTGATGTCAGGTGTGGAATTGCAGAGGCACCAACATTGCCAAAAGATTCATCTTTGTTTCAGCCTGCAGCATCACTTCAGAGATGGGGCATAGGTCACAGTAACACAGCTGGGCTGTGTGGAGTCTGTGCTGGGGACAGCCCAGGTAGTCCAAGAGCTCAGCATCCTGGAAGGTCTCCCCTCAAAGCCAAATTTGCCATGGGAAACCCTTTCTTCAGCATGCTTTAGAGGACTGTGGGCTGTATGAGTGAAGGACATAGAAGGGAAGCTATAAAGTGATCAAATATCTCTAAATGCCCCTAGAAGTGGAAAGACATTTTGCAGATACTCTTAATATTTTCTGAAAAAACTCCACAAACTCAAAACAAAACAAAACTAAAAAAATCCCAAGTAACAACCTTCTCCACCTAAACAAGGAGAATAACTGGTTGTTTATTTCTTTTTTTAGTTTGTCATGCTGCATATCTGCACTTTCCATAATACTAAGACCACTTGCTTTTTTTTTGCCAAAATCCAAGCTTTGTCCTTCAGCGCGCAGCAAAAGGAAGCTCCTTTCAAGCAGATCTGGTGGTGGAGAACACGCTCACTGGAGGCTTTCCTCCTCCCACATCACTGCTTTAATCATGTACATCCAGCAGATTTGACTGTCCCTTTCTGGGAGCTCCATGGAAGGGCTCTAGCAAGAGCAGCTTTGTGTCTTGAAAGGAAACTGCACAATGTGGAGTTTCACAGCTTTTGTCACCTGTGAAACACTAGGTGACTTCCACTGCAGGTTGACTTCTCATGACATGGCATGTGCAGAAGAGTTTTTTAGTCCTTCCTAGGAAACACAGCTCTGTTCTTCCTGCAGGCTGTGTTTGCTTCATAAATCTACTTCAGATGAGTTTGTGCTGGTTTTGTACTCTTGAACTTTGTGTGTAGTTGGATGAAGCTTTTCTTTTGTTCTCAAATGAATACTTTTTTTTGCAGCAGCAGCAGCTTCAAAAGAATCTGTCTGATCTGGCTTAAAAATCACAAAAGTGGAAAGAAATCCTAGCAGAACAGATTGCATAAAGCAGGTGTATGCAAGTCAGTTAGGAATTAGACCTATTTGTCAGTGTATTGCACTTTGACAGAGCTTGATATGACAAAGGAGGACCTTTGTTAGAACTGTTGAACGAGACCTTGGAACAACCAGTGGGAATAACACAGAGTGGAAAGAGGAAAGAGTAGAAAAGATCCTTGAAATGTTTCCAGAAGCACTGTCTTTAGCTGGGTGTAGATTTTCACATTCAATAATGAAGTGGCCTATTCCCTTGCTGACTGCTGGCAGCAATGGAAGACACCAAAAGGCTCCCAAACCATCATCTCCTTTGCTACTCCTACACTTACTGAGAAAAATCTGCTGGAAGGCATTTCCTGATTTTTTCTTTCCTTTTTTACCTTCTGGTTTTTAGAGGGGTGACTCAAACATTGTCCATAAAAGAAAAGCTTCTTATTTTATAAATACTAGAAAGTAAAATGAATTGTTGTCAGTTTGATTTCATTGGCTGCTTTTCCTCTTGTGCTTGTATTTACATACTTAATAGTTTTTCTCCACTTAGGAAACCTCAAAGTGCAAATGAACAAATGTGGAAATTACCTTTGTTGAAAGGTTGTTCTGTAAAATAATTGAATGGCTTTTCAGCTTTTCCTGGCGTGGTTTTTCTGAAGCCACTTTGTTGAGGTGAATAACTTTCTGTGTCTGCAACGTGTCCTTTGTTTTGTAAATTTGGATTCTCATCAAGTTCATGCTTAAGTGAAGCGCTTTTTGTGTTTTGATAGCAGTTTTTAATTCTTTGGAGCAGTGGAATGAAGTCAGATGTAAAATGTGAGATGAGTATCTCCATTTCTTTTGAAGAGTATTTAGGCCGTCAGCTTGTCGTGTTAGGAGTGTGACAGAATAGTTGTTTCAAATTCTTTACCTAATTTAGGTGTGCATGCTCAGTTTGGTTTTGGGGTTTTTTTGCGTGTTTGTTTTTTTTGTTGTTGATGTTTATTTTATTTTGTTTGGTAGTTTTATTGCTGTTTGGGGTTTTTTTAAGTTTGTTTGGAAGAGCAATACTTGCAAGGAGTAAGCTCTAGGCTAATATGTAAACTGGAATTGTCAGACTTCGAGTAGACTAACATCTTTGGTATGTGCACAATGGATTAGGAGTTGGCAGACGCTTTGATGAACCAAAGTGCAGCTCTTTACCATTAGTAAGACTTTACAAATAAGCTGTGTAAGTAACACAATCTTATTTTGATGTGCCAGATTTTATTTGCCTAATTTCCCACATGGTGGAATGAATCTAGTCTTCACCAGCATGGATATGTAAACCTTTTCAAGATGGTTAAGAACTGTGGCGAAGAACCAAGTGGAATGACAAGTGAGGAAACTTACATTTATTTCTAGCTAATTCTTCTGCTATGTTATTTTGTTACCTGATGTAAATTAGCATTTTTGGATAAGAAGTAATCTAAAAACTGAAATCAGGTATATGTTCTTATCCTTAGGAAAACTTACAGTTGAGCTCAGCTTGAAATGTTGGGTACTTATTTAAGATATTAGCTGTGCTTAGTCTACTCAAACCTATTAAGTGTATTGCTCAGTGTTGAAACTGCTTAAAGTGAGCAAAATACAAATTTTAATTTGTATTCTGATTATTCCGTTGTCAGGAGGAAGCAGCCACTTCTGCTAACATCTGATTTGTATATTAGAAAGTATGGTTTCCTGACAGAAGAGTGCATTATAGTTTTTAACAGCAGATCTTTATTAAATGTGCCATCAATGGTCGTTTTGGAAAGATGAGAAAGGACCCACTGTGGGGCAACTCAGTGAAGCTAAAGATGTAAGTCCTGTGCCATTGCTATTTTATTTGTATTACAAATAGGATTTTTTTTCCAGTCTCAGCTTGTAAGTATATATGTATATGTGTTTATTTGTTGGTTTTTTTTTAAAGCCAGAAGATTTGCATGGACATTGCATGATAAATATTTTAAATAGTTTGAAATTAAGAAATTGTTCAAAAATCCCAGAAGTAAACCAGACTAAAAGCTGTCACCACCACCACCCAACCAAAACCAAACCAACCTCTTTTATATGTATGGAGTTAACTACCTTAAAGTTTTCAGAGAAATTTAGAAATATATGCAAGGTGGGCAGCTTTGTTCATGCTGTTTGACTCTTGTGTTGTGTCAAGGCTAGAGACCTCCACTATCCTTAAAAAATTAAGAGAAGTAATACTGATAAATTATTTGCCACTTGAACTTGGTCACAGTTAAGCCAGAAGTGTCTCATGCTGCTTAATGCTTTAAGTAAACATTCAGTAGTGGTTAGAATACTTCTGTGATCTGTTTGCTTAAAAAATAAGGCCTTGTAATGACCTCGAAAAACTTTCTTTACTGCTGATGGTTTCCTAATGCAATCTCTTCGATTCAAAGAGTTTTGTGAATACTTTTGGTATCAGCTTTAACTCAGAATGTAGTTTAGTATTTTTCTTCCTCTGTTCTATGTGTTCTGCCTGCTCTTGAATACTACCTCTTTGCTTCTTTTCCTATACTTGAGATGTTACGTGTAATAGGAGTTGCAGTCAGAGCGTGTTTTTCAGCAGCATGTCCTTACAGGATTGATCATTATAAGAGAGCTGGATTCAAACACTGGCAACACTTGAAGTGTTCTGCTTGAAGTCTGTTGCTGCACAGTAGTGTCAAGATGCATGAATAACTTTCTCCCGTGCCGGATCTTTGTCAGTGAACCTCTTTGACTGAGGAACAATCACATTTTTTAGCACTGGCAACATTGTTTAAGTTAGGACAACCTTTTTTTCCTGGCTGGAGGATGAATCAATTAGATACAGAAGTTTGAAAAACAAGACCTGCTGTAACTTTTTTTGTGATTGTTGAATACTTCTTCATGACAGTGAAGAATGGTGTAAGGATGGCTAATTAGAGAGGTGAACCAAAAAAAGTGTGATGAAAAAACCAGCTGCAGTTGTCCCAGCTCAGTCTGGCCAATTAGTATTTTCCACTATGGTTTCTCCTTTATTTTTGGAAGTCTGCTTCTTCCTTTTCCTGTGTATTGTTTTCCTTGTCCTGCATTTCAGACTTCCTTGACCTTGTTATTGTTTCAGACATCCATCTGGTTTGTCTGTCTAAAGTCCATATACACATAGTAGAAACTCCTGGGATCCTAGAGTTGTCTGTTTTGCTTTCATCAATTTCTATGACTTGAGAACATACCAGTCAACATTCTGCTGAATGTTCAATCGCTGGGTTGTTGGAAGAGGTTGATAGAGGATAATAGAGAAGTGCTCTTTGCACTAATCTGGCATTGTCATTTGTGTGCCAGTGATCCAGGGAGGGAAGGACTAAGTGGAAGTGCTGCCATTGATTTATCTGCACATGTTGAATTGATCATCACTGCCAAAATACTGGTTTTATATAAAAACAGGTATTTCATGGCCTACGCAGTAATTGTTATTGGTAAATAGTGAGTCTGCTGTAATTTCAGATTTCTGAGCCTTACTAAGGTTTATTTCTGAATAATTATTTGTAAAAAATATAAATTAGTTTATTATGATCATCACAAGAACTCAACAGACTTTGATACTGATATAACTAAAATAGGGAGACCATGTTGTACTCCATGCTTGTATTTCAATTAATAAATGTTCTATACAAGATTAATGCAGTAATTGCAGTTATTATAGATGCTGTAATGTAACTAGATGTGTTCAAAAGCTTCACGGCAGAAGTGTGGAGGGTGGACAGAAGCCTCTTCTTGCTTTATGGTTTATACAGTTGTAAAGTGTTTTTAACAATTAAAAAAAGCTCCACACAGGCTGAGGCACTTCTGGATGTCACTTGGTTCAACCCAGCAATCACATTAAGCAGGGGGCATGTTACCCAAGCCCTGAAACAGCCTGGTTCAAGCAGGGACGTTTGGTCAGGTTTTGAGAATATGTGGGGTTGCAGATTCCACAACCTCTCTGCCAGTGTTTGAGCACTGAAGAACTCCTGTTTATTCTTAAAATATCATGGGTGGGGGGAAATTAAGAAAGACTTGAAAGATTTGCTAACATGTTACATGTTCCATTACTTTCATAAGAGGAGTAGCTTCTGAATGTTAACTGAATGTAGATGTTCCATAATGTTAACTGATCCTCAGTAGCAGAGGAATATTTGTGAACTGGCTACCTGGCACTGCAAACTTTACTTTTCTGGATTTCTCTTTTAAGCTGCATTCTGTTTGCTCTTTCTTCCAGATGCAGATTCCCTCTCTAGTTAACTGGAAAATAAGGCTGCTCTAGCTGTCAGCCATTTGAAAAGAAAAAAGACAGACATCTAGAAAATGTTTTCCTGTATGCTTATGTCTATTTTTAATCTTTTAGCTACTTAAATAGAAGACATGGAAATGTGATTATGTATTTTATTAAAGTTTTTCTGTTTTGTTTGTTTTTTTTTTTTTCATTCCAGGTCTGCAACTTCTGTTCAGTCTATCCCAGTTAGGGGAGCTTTTTTGTGATTTTTAAGCTTGGTGCTGTCAGCCCCATGTAAACAAACCAGAACAAAAAGCACGCTGGGTATTAGAAAACAAAATGCCACGGAAGAGGAAAACTGGTGGGAGTCCTTCTCAGAGGAATGGCAATTCTGACAGAACTGCTGTTGCTGTATCCCAGGGGGACCCAAGCCACTTAGTGGCACAAGCAATGCGTTATGTCAATAAGGAAGAGCTCCTCAACAGCATGTCAGAGATGTTTTCTGACCTAGATCCTAGTGTGGTTTATATGGTTCTGTCTGAATGTGATTTTAAAGGTAAATAATATACAGCTGACATGACAGTTTTGTTTCATGTGCTGATAGCTCTTAACTGTTGCAACTCCAGGCAAGTTGGTGTGGGTGTTGCAATCATATTTGTGAGTTTAACTTCTTTTAAGTAGGTAAGTAATAATGTTTTGAAATTTTACAACCATGTAAGATTCTCCAAGTTTAACAGTGTTTCTGTCAGCCTGATAAAGGGAGCAGTGTGCTCCATAAATGGAGGTACTGTTTAGAGTGGATAGTTCTGTGACACAGAGCAGGCAGTGATGGAGTTGGGAGGAGAATATGGTTTTTCCAATTAGTTTCTGTGCCATACTCTGCCATATTCTGCAATATGCTTAAGATGTTTCTTATGTTCTAGATCACAGTTTTTTGATGCTATGCCATATGTGGTCCTGGTAGCGTTTGCTTTTCCTTAAATACTTGAACTGAGCTTTTGTTTTACATTTATATTGCATTGTTATCTTGTCATGTCCACTGAGGATTAGTTTCTGCAGGATAAATTCTGTTTGCCATGTTTAGTTCTCTGCAGCCTTGCTGGAACTAAAGCAAGGAACTAGTTTCTTTCTCTACATTCTGCCAACCTACATACCCAACTCTTCTGGCAGACTATTTTCACATTTATGCCCAGTCCCTCCCATTCTTCTGTGGTTTTAAAATTCCTCAATATGCAAGGTCATTTGCTTATGATAAAAGTACTGCATGAGGTGCAGGGGAATAAGCCATATATGGAGCATTTTAATCAATTTGCATCATATGATCAGATGTGATTAACGGAGATTATTGTAAGAATATGGGCAAAGAAAGCAGATTTTGGCTTTTTTTTTGTATGTATGAAAGCTAGGTAACCATTAAAAGGACTGTTTTTATTACCTAAATTGTACAGAGTTTAAAACTTTAGAACAAATGTGAGACTGCTGTTGTAATTGTTGTTCATTTTAAAATTGAATTTGATGGAATTACTGATTCATGCTTCGAACTCTTAAGATTCAGCCTTTACCATAAAACAGTTTTATCTAAAGCTTATTGGAGAATGCAGTAAACATGTAGAATTCAGAGCCATGTACTTTAAACAGTAGTTTAAAAATGGAAAGGTTAGCATATTTCAGTGCTAATAAGTTGTTTTCATGCGGTACAGAAGCTGGAAGGATGACAAAGATTTTGATAATGAGTGCAGACAGAGTCATACTTAAATGAGCTTAAAGTTTTTGCTACACTTTCAGGAAAACAGAAGCTTAGCTTTAGGGCTCAGATGATGTTTGTGCCTGCTTTTCATTTTGTTCATGTTGATCACTGGCACCCTCTACTCAATTTAGTGGCTTTACAAAGAATTAATGCAGATACTGGATTTTTCAGGATATATTAGATAGGACATTTTAAAGTGGGCCATAGTGAAGGTACTTTGCATACTTCTATCTCTTTCATCCTTTGTAGAGTTTTTAGTTCATTTTATACTATTTCAGCAGTATGAGATAGATAAAAATAAGTATCATTTAAACATCCAGCTCTGATATTTTTTCCAGTTAAAATTTTTAATTTTTAGACAGTATTTCCATAGTAATTTTTAAATTTATTAGATTGTTATTTTTCAATATGTCCGTATTGAATTCTGCCTTTACTTCTAATGAGAAATGGATCAAGGGAGTTTCAGAAGCTATTTTTAAAGGTGAATAGCTGAACTGTCTTTTGGTTGTTTCTTTAGTTGTAATAAATGCTTCTTCAGGTAAAAAACTGCAAATGCATCAGCTTGGGTTTGTTTAGTTGACCATGCTTCATTCTGTTTATCTTACCCAACAGTGGAAAATGCTATGGATCATCTCCTGGAGCTGTCCACCCATGCCAAAGGAGTAGCATCTTCAGAAACCTTGGGTTTTGATTTAGCAGCATCATCATTACCTCTTGTTAGTCAGCAAATATCTATTGCAAATGAAAGAATGGGGGAAGGTACTGCAGCACATAGTTATTCTGGAGCAGCAATAGAAAAGGTCTTGTCACCTGATGTGCAGCTGACTGAAGAACTGGATTCTCTACTAGAAAATGCCTTTCAGAGTTACAGCTTGAGTGAGGAATTGCCCAATTCTGCAAATGACCAAATAGTACATGAGCACCCTATGGAACAGGATGGTTTTACCCAATTTCCTGAGCGAGAAAATCCTGATTCGGTTTGCAATGTCCTACTTTTTCCACAGCAAGCAGAGACAAATAATGAGGTTTTAGAAAACTTCTGCTATTCCCAGCCACCAGTGAGTCAGCTGAGCATCCAGACAAGCTCACCATCTACATCAGACAGTTTTGCAGAGATACTGGAAGATTCTGATATGTTGGAAATACATGTTCAACATGATGTGGCTTCAGAAGTATATAAACTCTCAAATGGAGAGATACCGTGTGAAAGCTCTGATCAGACACAAAATACTGTTTTGGATCAAAGTAGTGAGACTGCTGCTTCTTGTGGGTCCTCCCAAAGACCTGTGGAACTTGGAGTAGTTGTTTCTGGAGATCCTAATTCACGGTGCCTGGAACAACATGAAGATGCGGTGACTGCCTTTAGCAGCTACCAGAGTGCTTCTCTTCCAGAGGCATATATTTCTCCTGAAACATCCAGTTTCAAAACACAAAAACCTGCAGATACTCAGCAAATTCAGCAGGGTTATAACTTAAATTTTCCTACACCATCAGGTCAATCTCAACAACACTGGAATCTCATGGCTCCCGTGTTTTATCCATCCAGTGGAAGTCACAGCTTTGTAATTCCTGTGGCTGCCAGTCCAGGGCAGTGGAGATCTGTTTCTGAGTGTAGAACTTCGGAAAAAGGACTTTTTCTTTCCTCCCCAGTGGTTTCAAATGCCTGGGATGGCAGCTCTTCTCTGAAGGTATGGGGAAATCAAGATAGAAACTCAAAATTGAACCTCCCGCAAGCACAGCAACCTCGTGTTTGTCACATGATGAGAAAAAAGATGCAACTAATAGGTCAAGTACTTGTTCTTCTCAGAGGTGTTCCAGGATCAGGAAAATCATATTTGGCAAGGTAGAACATTTATATTGTGAGCTTCTAAAAAAAAATTGCTTTATCATGTACAGGATTTGGCATAGGCAGAGACAGTTTTCTGACACTTATAAATAGTAATGCGTAAACCCTAACTGCACACTACACAGTACACACAGTGTGGTGGATAATAATTGCTGAGAGCAGAGTTGCTTGCAGGTCCTTTCCTAGTGGAAATTGAAATAGGAAATGGTGAGCTTTAGCTTCTATCACTGAGTGAAGGAGTTTGTCAGCAGAGCATCATTGCTGTAGTGTTAGGTCTGCTGTAGTCTTTCAGTCCCAGTTTATTTTGAGTGTTTTCTTCAAATAACACTGATGGAAATATGCCAGCTCTTTACAGGCAGAAATTCCCCTTTCACTGTGTGTCTTTTATTGTATAATAGTATATGTTAAGCTTCTTGGGGGGAATTTTTGATTCCTTTTCTTACTCTGTGTAAGCCTAGATTGACCTAAGACTCCTTTTGACTGACACCTGAAACATGCGATGTAATTAAGACAGGGTATTTGTCAGTGTGAAAGTATGTCACTACATGTAGATGGAAAAATACCTCCCTTGATGTTTTGCAATGAGAGACATGTAGGAAAACTATATCAGCTCTCTCCCCTAGGTAATCCTCAGCCTTTGGAAAAAACAAGGGAGGGAAATTATTATAGATCATATTTGCTTGGAGGTTGATTTTTTTTTCCCCTCCTCTTACCTACATTTGCTGCTTCCATTCCAAATAATTTTAGTTTTGGCAAGAGACAAAAAAAAAGTATGTATGGTAGTAGACATTGCAGCTTGGGAGGAGAAGGGGAAAAAGCTGTTTATTTCTTGATCTTTCACAGGAATTTGCTTGAGGATAATCCAGGTGGAATCATTCTTAGTACTGATGATTACTTTTACAAACATGGACAATACCATTATGATCCTGATTGCTTAGGGGAAGCACATGACTGGAACAGGAAACGAGGTGAGCTATAAATAAGGGATTAGCTTGCTCACAGTTCAGTGCTTGTGTGCTGTTTAAAAATCTGCGTGGCTTGTTATGTGACAAGCATTTATCCCACCACAGAAGTATTTTTTAATATGTGTGGAAAAAGAATATGAGCACAAACTCTGAAGTCATATATTCATTGTGTGTTTTGCAATTAGAAATGCCACTGTCTTTGTCAAGAGTATGTTCTGTCCTCAGATTTTATCATGGTATGTATTTTGGGTAGTGTCCCATTTCTAGAGTGGTTACCTACACCATCTCCCAGAAATATTTCTTCTGAGATGGCCCATAATATACGTATGCAGTAAGTAATGAATACAGAAATAATACACAGATATCTTCCTGCTCTTAGTTATCTTTTTTTTCTCTTGTATACAAAATTGTTGTCAAATAAAAAAAAATTATAAGAGCAAGACAGAATAAATTATTTTTCCCCATTTCATAATTGGGTGAGGTTTTTTGACAGTGATCTGTGCTAAACCCACCATAGAACAAGTCTTTTTAAACTTTTACTTGCTAAATTTGAACCACGATCCCTTTTCTGCTGTCAAATTTCTACTAGTGGAGAAATGAAATAATAAATGTGGGATTCAGCAAGAACTGTGATTGTTCAGACACATTGTAACATGGCTACAGAAACATGGTGCTGTGTCTCAAAGTTAGTGGTTCTATACATTTCATTAATGTGTATTTAAATTACAATAATTCTTTTGGTTTTTCATATTTTATACAGTTTACAGAGTGGACTAATCTTAAGACTGTTATAAAGCCAAGAAATTTGTATGCAACAAAGAAGTCCACTTAAGGTGATCATGTAGTTTTTTTAGTTTAATTTACTGATTGATTAGTCATCTTGATGCATTTTACATCTGCATTTTCATTCCTTGATTATCATACATACGTTAATTCAAAAGCTAATGCCATATCTCAGTAGCTTTACATGTGAGGGGGGATTTCTGAAATAAAGGGCCTTGAAACAGATCAAGCTATGGCAAGAGTTCTTTACACAGTGGTTAATCATTATGGATTATCTATGTAAAAACAGAGCAAATTTAGAGAATGAGTCTTAATATGTTCACTCAATATGTTCATTGTAATGAAATTAACTGTAGTACATTGTTTTGTACATGTGTATTTTTCAGCCAAAGAAGCGTTTGAAATGCGAATCTCTCCTATAATAATTGACAACACAAACATACAAGCTTGGGAGATGAAGCCTTACGTTACTTTGGTTAGTATTACAATTTGACCAATGTGAAAAGAGATTATTGTCTAGCATGGCAACAACATGTGTTTTAAAATGGGAGTGTCTCACAGTCTAACTGCTATTCCACAAGGAAGTCTGGAGTAAAAAAGCCAGTGTTGCATGTAATCATATTGCCCTGTGTCATGTTGTGTTGCATGACTCAGTGTCATGTGGTATATGAGCATTAACCTGGCCTAGTTACCAAAAGCCAAAGCCAAATGCTTTGTTCTTGAGGCCAAAAGCAAATGTTGTTGAAGAAACTGGATTTTGTTCCTCTTTTACATGATCAGTAAAATTAGAAGCTGCTTTAAAAATGTAGTCAACACGAATGAATGAGTGATGTGTGATGCTCTGTAAAACTTGAAAACTCAGTTCCATCCTAAATATGACACAGAGGCAGATACCAGTTGGAGGCTAGAGTTACCAAATATTGCTAGCTTGCTTGAAGTTATGCAGATTTACTTAATAATTTTTGTTGAAGCGATCCCACCTTTTCACGTAATAGTTTTTAAATGGACATCAACACTTCTAGAGTCTAGAGCGTATTTTGCTATTGATCATTGACTATATGGGTTGGTAGTTAGAACAGCATTATTTTATGAAATTGGTTCTGATTAACTGAAATAATACATTGCAAAAAATATTATAATACAGAGCTGGGATTTCTCCTTGCCTGTTACAGAAACAGCAGAGAGTGTACTACATATAACTGACAGCTACCTTACATATGCTGCATGTGCTAATGGATTAATGTACAGTGAGACTTTAACACACATAATTTTTGTTAATAAAATGTTTATTTTATTATCCTTGCATTTATTAGCAACTGTCAGATTTGCAGTTCTTTTGTGAGTTGTGTCTTTCATTTTGCTGTATAGTGAAATCAAGATGCAACAAGAATTCTTGCAGAAGTGCAATGTTTGGTACAGTGATAAGAATTTTTTCTGAGAACAGGAATGGGGAGAAACAGCACAGTACTTGCAGTGTTTCTCCTGATTAGACTTAAGGTTCCTTTTATGTCATGATGGGACTGGACTGTACAGAAACCATTTACTTGCAGCTTGGTCAAGTTTCCCATGTGGCAGGAAGGCTGTCCACAATAGCTGTGCTAATGTCACTGAATTGCTTGTTTTGGGGCTGGTTCACATCTGGTCAGCTCTGAATGTAAGCTGTGTGCTTTCCTCTGTCTTGGAGAGGCTGTGTAGACATGTGCATGCTGTATCTGGAAAGAGATGATGTTTTGCAGTATTGTCTCAAAGAAGACACATAATGGCACACATTTAATTTTATGGTAAGAGATGAGATACATACATTTTTTAAAGAATCTCAGTTTATATAAACTGAAGTGCGACACTGAACAAAAATGTTTATTCTAAATGTTTTATTCCACAGGTATCAAAAATACAAAAATCAGCTTTGAAGAAGCAAGCTATTACATATAGTGTGCTTTGTCATAGAAATAAGAAATGGGTGATGTGGCATGTTCTGGTTTATATTATATCTCTTTTATTCAGGCTCAGCAGTTCAAATACAAAGTAATGTTCCGAGAACCAGACACTTGGTGGAAGTTTAAACCAAAAGAACTTGAAAGGTAAGAATGTAAAGGAAAATAAAGTACTGGACATTACAAGCTATGATTTTTAAAAAGGTGTCGTTTAGTACAATGGCTAGTGAAATAGCAAGTTACCTGTCAAAATTTTTGTGATAATAAGTAGTTTTTTAATGATATTTTGTGGATTTTTTAATGTATATATGTATTATAAGATCTTCTGTCACTTCAGTTACATGCAGAAGGTACTGTTAGCAAATAGACACTGTGATGTTTTCATTAGTAGAGTTCTTTGCGTGTAAGGTATAGTGACTGTTCCTTTGGGTCATTGAGGTTGCAAAAATTATATCAGGTTGGGGCTGTTTTTGCATCCTGGTCTGTTGCTTTAGTTGAAGTGTTTCTGCTGTCATTGAATTTAGGGCAGTCAGCACCTCGTGGCCTAAGAGGGACAAACCTCTGCATCATCATTGTTGCTTACCTCTTCTTTAGCAGGACCTTCTATTACTTAGGGCTGAAATCAGCAAGACATAACCCTATGTAAGTGAATAATAAAACATAAGAAAACAATAATGAGAAAATTGGCTAGATGTCAGGTTCAAATGTTGTTGTGTCCAAAGTGAAGGTTATGTCCCTCTGGGGAGGGACTGCAGCTCTTTAATGTCCTTTTTATGACTTGGATGCTGGGACAGAGTGCACTCTTAGCAAATTTGCAGGTGCTATGAAACTGAGCAAGAGTAGTTTATGCAGCCTTAATCAGAGATAATTGAAGAAGAATAATTTTGTTGTTTTCAGCTACCTTTTGAAACATTATAGAGAAGACTAAAGAGTTGTGCAGGGATAGGACAAACCAAACATCATCAAGTTGGAGCTCTAGATTACATAAAAGAAAAAAGCCCAACATCTACTTTAAAGGTGGTTAGGTACTGAAAGAGTTTGCCCATAGAGTTTATAGACTTTCAGTCATGTTGATATTCAAAATGAGACAAAAAGCTCTGGGCAATCTGATCTAGCTGTACTTCCTCTGAGTAGGAGACTGAAGTATGGGACTTCCAGAGGTCCCTTCCAACAAAAGTTATTTTGTGATTTTATAGTATCTGTTGTCATCTGAATTTGCATGTTTAGCTTAAGGTTGGCTGCTTTTTAAGTGAGGTAAGGTAGAATATTTTCCTTCTTAAAATAAAAGTTAAACTTTTTCTTCTGTATTTTCAATTTCCCTTTTACTATCCTTGGCAAGATTCACTTGTTCTAGGTGGCACTGCAGCAGACCACAGTGCTAATTGGTGCTTAACAGAGTTAGTGAAATTTCTAGCTGAAGGGTGTCATGAATAATAGGGGAATAGGTTTTCTTTAAGGCTCAACAAATTCTTCGTTTAGCAAAACCAGGGAAAGAAGACTGAATTAAGAAGTCTTCTGTACCCAGTTTGGTATCCTGCATCACTGTCAGGGTCTGATGTAGTGTGTTTTCTGAAACTTATTTGAGAAAGATGCATTATTAGTACAGTTTTAGATTTTAGTATTATGCAAAACATCCAACTACAGCACAGGGAGACCAGATGGGGTGGAGAAGTGGAGCAGCAATTTGTCTGATGTGTCCTGTTTGCAATGCCTTAGTGCACTGGTACAGAAAGAATTGCTGTTTCACAGCTTTTCATCTGGCTCCCTGAATTCTTTGGCTAGTCTTGGTGTAAATTTATTAAATTATTCTCCTTTGTCATTGTAATATAGAAATCTGAAATGGCTTTATTTTTGTTTGTTTTCAATTCATAGGAGAAACATTCATGGTGTATCTAAAGAAAAGATCAAAAGAATGTTGGAACGGTATGAACGCTGCCTTACTGTTAGATCGATATTGGATTCTTCAGTTCCAGACAAATCAGAAGCTGCTGGTTGGAGTGAAGATCCTTGTCAGGAGGAAAGCCAGAGGTTAGATTCTTTCACTAGTTTTGTAGCATCAAATAAAAGGCTAAAAATGTAGCCTTTTAGCTTCTTAGCAACAAAACCTGGGTAATAGTGTCAAACAGTGAATGTGTTAAAAAAGACAGTTAAGTAACACAAAAATCCCTACGTAGTGTTTTTAATTTTTAAGAATTTCAGGATTTTCAGAAATGAGTAGTCAAGGGATCTAGTCAACTTTCCAATGCTTTTGAAAGCATCCCATTATGGCAGCGTTACTTTTCAAGGCGCCAATCTTGACTGACTTGCTGTTATCTTAGAAATGTGTTTTTGGATATATGCTATAGATACAAAACACTTAAAATCTGTAAATTGTTTTTTAGAAAAATGTTGTCCCAAATAAGAGCAAATTACAATTTCCAAGTTTGTATGTTGATATTAGATTATATCTTTGTAGTAGAAGGTAGATTCTTTGTGCAGTAGTAACAGGTCTCACTTGCTCTTCAGTATACTTGATTTAAACTTGCCTGGGTTTCTGTTGGCTGTATCCAGGACTGTTTTGTAGTTGCCAGTCTGGATCGTGCCGTGTATTGTAGTGCACAGTGTCTTTCCTGCTCAGGAATGGCACTCCCCAGTTCAGTGCCCCCACTGAGACTCCTAAACCAGGCGCTGCTCGTTTGCTCCCCCATGACGTGAGGTGGTATAGAATAACCTCAGTGTTCTGGCCAAAACTAGGGCACACACAAAATCAGATTTGATATCAGTTATTATTTCGCTTGGGGTTTGCATGTGTGATGTATTTGAAATGATAATTAATGGAATGTTGTTGATTGTGAAAAATGGTTTGACAAGAAAAGGCACATTGTCTCCTAGTTAATGTCTAGACTGTCTTTAGCATTAAGCCAACAGGAGAGAGCAACAGTCATTAGATAAAAGTATATTTACCAGACTTGCTGATCTGAATGAGGAAGTGTCTGGCAGCAAAGTGCTTTGATACAAAACTGAGTGCTGGAAATGGGATGGGGGGGAGATTGATTCCTGAGAAAGTGTTCTTAGCCCTGCGCTCTAGTAAGAGGAGCACAAAAGAAAGTCACTTAAGAAAGTCCTTACTAAAGTTAGGTTATCTTTGCTTAGCTCCTTTTCTGTTGAGGAGTGGTGGAGTTACAGCTAGTTAAAAATTTATTTTCCTTTCACTAGAAGTCTAACTAGGTTAAACTCTCTGTCTCTGACTGGAGTTAAAAATGTGGAAAAATGTTTTAAGGAGGTTTGAAGTGGGTTTATATTTAATTCCAATTTGTCTTTCAGAAAGAGAGAGGCACATTCTGATGTAAAGGAGGAAGAATGTTTTGCTTCTGAGGTGGAGCCTATTGAATTAGCTGAAGTTGATAAAACTTCTCCTCGTATTTCTCTAACATTAGAAAGTAGTTGTGACCCTGAGCATTTTCAGAAAGAGGAAAAAGAAATGGAAAATATCTCAGTGGAGCACAATTCTGAGAACAGCACTGTTCAAGATGACTTGGAAATTAATTTATCCGATTGCATCAAAAAAGAGCTGCCCTTGGAGAAGAAAGAAGAAAAGGGATTAAAACCAGAAGAAAATACTGAGGGAGAAACGGATGAGGTTGATGTGATTCCAGCTGAAGAGACTGTGAACTTACACACAGGTGGAGCTGAGGAACACAGCGATAACAACAGTCTCAAAGTTCAAGCTGCAGTTGAACAACTGGGCAAAATATATATGGAACCAAAATCAACACAAACGAGTAACACGGTGGAACCAAGCAGTTTGGCTTTTGACGCATCAGGAAAACCAGAACGACTAAACTTTCTGGGTGACTGGCCCATGGAACAAACAATGGGACAGAGAGTCAAAAGATCTAGAAGACTAGAAAAATCTCCTCTGAAGAGTGATAAGGAAGGTGAAACTCCCAGTCAGCAGCATTCTGAGATAGGTAAAGAGCAAGTGGGCCTGCCTGAGACATGTATTGTTGAGAAAGGACATGAGGACGAAAATCTACCCTGTAGCTGTTACTCTGTTAGTTCAGATAAAGTTACACCAGAATTGCAAATGTTAGGACATTGGCCTGTCTCAGCCTCATTAGAACAGAGACAGCAAAGGTCAAGGAGAATGAGAAAGACAAATTTTAATCAGTGTGATGAAGACAGAAATTCTGAAGACAACACTAATATGAATGCTCTTGAAACTGTACAGGTGATTCGTGGGTCACCTGTGGACACTGAAGAGCAACCAGATATAAGGAGTTTGCCTGTGCAGCAAGAGGAAACAGTATCTAGTGAAACAGTAAGTGAGGAAAAATCCCAGCAAAGTAAGAGAACAAGGAAACATCCCAAATTAGCCCTCACTTTTACAAACAGCAGCTTGCCACATCCCAGAGAAGAGGGCCACTTGTCTGAACTTGACCTGGCAGTAGAGAAACAGGAAACAGACTTATGTAGGCAGAAAAGTAGCCATTCACAGACTGAATCACAGGACTTTGCTCTCCTGTGGAGATTAGAAAAGAAAATGCTTTTTCCTGAGACAACAAAAATATTACATGGCAGGTTAGATGGCTTCAAACCCAAAGACATAGATAATGTCTCGGATTCTCAGGAAAAAATACCCTATCGAGTTACGTATGATAAAAGTACTTTTGTGGAAGAAAGTGAGCTTATCAGTATTGATGAGTCTGAAAAACTAGATACACTCTGTAAGCTCTTTGAGTCTGTTTCATTTGAAGCTCTGAAAGATCTGTATGAAAGATGTAACAAAGACATAGACTGGGCCACAGGTCTACTGTTAGACTCTGATGAAAAGTTACGTAAAGCTGTTGATACTGAGAGCTTTCAGGTAAGTGAAGCTGAGCCAGTGGTCACAGACCTTGATTTCAAGGCAAGTATAAACTATGATGAGAATCTCAAAGACTGCAAACAAGCCCCACAAGTGCTTGGGGCTGGTGATACCTTTGAGACTTCAGAAGGCAAGAACTCATCACTCAGCATTGCAGAAAGGAGGGCTGCCAAGACACCTGTGACAAGTGCTGATGTTTCTGACTCATTCACTGCTACCTCATTGGATAATTCAGTGGGACTGAAAAATTCTGTGGATTCAACCCCTAGCACTAAGACAAGCAACTCAGCAGCAGGTGTCATTGAGCTGTCCGTTTCTGGAAAGCAGAAGGGAGGGAGTGAGAGTCCTCTTGAAGAAACTGTAAATGAGCCATCACTTTCACAACTTGATGCAGGTTTGCCTTATGATCCTAACACAACTTCTACCAATTTGAAATCTGAATTAAACAATGAAAGTGACAGTAACCCTTCAGAAAGCAAAGCCAAAAATTCCAGAGGGACTGGTTTGTTACTGGAAATGGATTGTGCACCTCTGGTTGATCCTAGGAGCAATAAAGAACTGGAGATGGATAAAGAGACTCAGGAGAATTCCAGGGAGATATATGGTAAAGAAGAAATTGACACTCCAAGTGGGGCTGCAGCTAAAGCCAAGAGACAAAGCCCTATACCAGCATCACACGCAGCTTTCAGTATAGATTGCCTAGAACTAACATTGCCTCCTGAATTGGCACTCCAGCTGAAAGAGATATTTGGACCTGTTGGCATTGATGCAGGTATAATGTAATTATATACATGTTTTTATGAAAAAAAAAATTATTTGGGTAGGAAACCTTTCTTTCTTTGCCTGTGCTTTTTTCCCTTCATGCTTGATTTTTAGGGAATAGATTCCTGTAACTCCTCATGATACTGGTGGTTGATGCTGTTAATGCAGAAATGAAACTGAACTAAGCATGGCATAAAATATAAGTGCAGTAGTGCTACCTTCTGTCTTTTGTCTTTTTGTACATGCACATGCTTCAAAGTAAAAAGAAAATATATTGGCTTATTTGCATTCTGAGCAACAGGCCTTTGAGCTTATATTCAGACTCTGAAGAAATATTTAGATGATAAGGAATATGCAAATTGTGGCTGATTAGGAAAGAAGAAAGGGGAAAAAATTGTGGCTGATTAGGAAAGAAGAAAGGGGAAAAAAACCTTTAGGCATCATTTAAGTTGGGGAACAAGAAGATGGATGGTTAAGGGAGATGAAGTTGGCTGTGTCCTTAAAAAGATGACAACAGACCTGTCTGCTGGCAGATTATGGTTAAGGAAGCCATAAGCAGCTTGAACATGCATCTCAAAAGTTCAAGAGTTATAGATAAAGGAAAAAAGAAAATAGGAGGAATATACAGCTTGATGTTTTTCTCTCTTTTTTCCCCACACTTTTTCCTTTTTTTTCTCATTTCCGTCTTTCATCTTGAAGATTGCTTTATGTGAAACTCTGGATGCCTGATTTATTGGTGGGTTTGATTACTGGCCTCTTTGCCTTACATGCCTACCTCCTTAAAAAAGAAAGTTTATTTTTTATAGCAGAAAAATGTTTTATTGTGTCTGAAGTATGCCCAAAATTTTCATTTGACGCATACATACTTCTTGCTTTTTTTTTATTTTTGAAAGGGTGATACCCTTTCTAGGAAAAAGAGCTTTTGTTATGATACCATGATAATTTCTGCTGTTTCCTTTAGAGTTTGGGGGATGCTTGGAGTTTGTCTCTCTGAGTTTGTGTGTTGGAAAGGAGGGACGTGGCTGCTGTTGGGCTGTGGTGGCTATGTTGTACAGAAAAGCAGTTGCCATGTGGATTGCAATGGAACAGGGGGAATTACAGTTTCCTGAATGAAACTGTTGTTTTCAATCAACAATGGCTTTGTAAAAGAAGGGTCTGCTAGAAAAACTGAAACCAGGAGGAAAAATACTGTTGTCTAGGTAGTCATATTTCAATATACAGTTAACGTTAAATTCTTTCTTTCCTACCCTTTCAGAATTTTTGAACACCTGAAAACAATTTCTGTGGAATGTGCTTTTTTGTTTAGAAGTTTTTTTTTTATGCATGACCAGTTTATGTAGAATATCCAGAGTTAAAATTAGTAAGTCTAGGATACTGTACTTTTATTTCTTACGTAAGTTTTTATAGAATGCTTTTAATGAATATATTTTCTTTGTTCCTCAAGGATCACTAACTGTTGAGGATTGTGTGGTTCATATTGATCTGAATTTGGCAAAAGTGATTCATGAAAAATGGAAAGAATCTATTCTGGTCAGTAGATTTCTTGCTTATGATACATTGTGGCATGCCTGTATTTTGTCAGACCATTTGTCTGCATGTGTCTTGGTCTAAAGGTGTTATCTTTGCAAGACAATGATAAAATGTAATAGCAGTTTGTTAAATGTGTGGAGTGTATCAGTATGTCATAATCATTGGAGCTATTGAAAGATGTTTTAAGGTATGTCATGAGTGCCTCATCATGAAAACAAGATTTTTAGAAAAGTAGGATCATAGTGCACAATTTCACTACAAGATTGATGAAGAATTCCACTGGCTAAAAATCCTTATTGGTTTTTTGACCTGTAAAAATAATTATTTTATTCATTATTCTCTATACAAAACATCTCCACGTGCAATAATTGAGATGAGTTCTCTAACCTGTGTTCCTTTACAGCTCTATGAAACTTGGAATGCATTTTGGCAAAATTTTTGTTTGGTTTATATAAGTAAGGCTATGAAGTCTTAGCAGTGGGGCAGTTTTCTCTGGTTTGATGTGTTTTTAGAAAGATAATTCTAGCTTACAAATTTCACTTCACAATTATTTTTCCTAAATATATTTCTTTAAAAATACTGAATCTTTGAGAAATATTGCAAGACCTTATTTTGAAACTGCTTTAATTAGAAGCTAACACTTGCAAAGTTTTCCTGCAAAATTCATAACTTATAATATTCGTGATTTTACTATTTTTATTTAGAAGCGTCAGAGGAGAGATGAATCATGTAAGCTGTCTGCAGAAGGTATGTCATGTATTTCTTTTAATTGTAAAAATACTTAATGTTTATTATAAAAGCATTTAATTATTTGAAACTTTAGGTTGCAAATACTCCATCCGTTGAAAAATGATGACTTTATTTATTAAGCTAAGTTTTATTGCCTTTGGATCCATTTACCAACCTCTTATGACTGTGTGGGGGAGGGGAGAGGAGTTAATTATAATCAGAATCACTAGTTCCAGATAAAGCCTATAATTTTGTGTCATTCAGAAAACTTGGAGAATCTCTGGTTGAAGCAGACAGCTGTTTGGTAGGAATTCTCTGTGGCAAGAGAAGGAGCAGCCAGAGAGTTGCTAGCAGAGTAAGATTTCTGCAAGTGAGGAAGGGAGGTCAGGAATACAACACTGACATGTTGTTCATCAGAGATGATTTTAGCAGGAAGATGGATGTCTTGTTTAAAAAGCTTTAGCATCTCTTGCAATCCATTTTCATTCAGCTCTCAGAAGAAATGTCCCTCCATGGCAGAACCCCGCTGCAGACTTGGACTGCAATGTGGGTGCAAACTAGTGACCAAACAATGCTGTTCCCATTAACTTGTAGAAGAGGAAAACCAGATTGTTAAGCATCTGTCCTTAAGCTGTAGAAGAAAGGCACGTAAACATACGAGTCTGTGATTCTTCTATAAAAGCAAACAACCCCCCACTTAATGTGTGTGCAAGGTGATTTACAGCTGGAAGATACGTCTTAGCACTTGAAAATTTGGTGAGGGAGTCTGATGGTTTTCTTTTGTTTCACGAAAAAAATAAAGATGATCAGACAGTTTTTGGAAAATGGAAGTGGAGAAGGTGAAAGCAATGTGTTGGTTTCTGTTTTAGCATTAATAATCTTGTTTTAACTGAACTCAAACTGTATGGGTTGAAAAACTTGTCTTAATTATTTTGGCATTGCATGTATATATAACCTAATAAGTGTTTTGTCACCCTACTTTTACTGCTTTTGAATGTCCTACAGTGTTTCAGCAGATAGATACAGATGACTCAGAAGTGCTGTTATCTCAGAATGCAGACAGCAAAATACAGAAGAAAAAATCGAGCTCGGCTGCAGACACATCAAATGATGTACAGACAAAAACCCCAGCAACATCAGACGTTTTTCCATTTATGGATCACTGGAATGCTCAGATTCAGAAAGTTTCTCTCAGGCAAATAATTTCTGAAGAAATAGCAATGCAGGAGAGAGAGGACCTGGTATGGATAGCACCGATTTTTTAATGTGGTTTAGATTCATTACTTATAGTGAAATAGAGTATGTCTTGTTTGGTGACTCATCCCTGTGCTGCTGAGTGCATCTTGAATTTTTGAGACAAATGCATGCTAAATAGTATTGTTGATAATGTGATACAGGAGTTTACTTGAGGTAGATGGTTCTGTTTGAAAAATACAGTCTAATTTAGAATATAATATTTTGGTTGTTTCACAGACATATCATGCTGTATTTCACTATCCAGGTTAGCATTTGTGTTTGGTTGAATTGTTTTTTGGTTGCTCAGCTAAAACCAAAGATCAGTGTGATCTTCCATGCTTTTTGACAGCAATATTAAAAAAAAAAAAAAAAAAAAGTAAAAAAGTTAGCTCCATGCCAACTTCCTGTTTAGAAGTGTACTGAATTGGTTGTAATGTTTTGGGTTTTTTTTTGTTAGGAGAACCCACAACATTCCTAACAGATGAGACATTAAAATAAGTACTCTAGGTTAATCTCAGACAAGTTTCTGTACCCTCTTCTAAAGTAATTCTTTAACAGATTTTTACTAGTTCTTTGTTTTCCACACAGAATTCCTGTTTGGCTTGTGCCTGATACTGCCCTCTACTGCCCCACTGATGTTCAGAGCAGGCGTTCTTGTTTGTAATAGTCTCTGATACACAGCTGTCCTAAAGTAGAGGAGCTCTGAACTGGTGTAGAAAGCTGGATGAATTAGCCTGTACTTGAAAAATGGCTTGTGGATTCTTTCTTTGAACTGCATGTGTGTGCCCTTCTGATAACAACTATTGTCACGTCCACAGCTTTATTTTCAGTTTGAATTCATGGAGCCTGGCTTTATTTTGACCACTTTTTTTTTTTTTTAAATCTGATTATTGGAACGATCAGTCCAATTGATTCTAGGCTATAATTATGTCATCTTCTCAGATGACTTCACAAGTAAGAATATTTATTACAGACACAGCTTCAGATACATCAAATCAAAATTGTTTATGCTGCTTAATAATAAAGTGTTATTTCAACCCCAGGCCCTCAATATAGAGAAAAGAGGTGGACTTTGCACAAGCTCAGCACTGGACTGAATGGACTGGCAGGGACTAAATTCCAAAGCCTAGATCCCTCCTAAAAATCCTTATTTTACTTTGTCCAAATTATGAAGGAGCTCCAGCTGCATTACTTCAAAAGACTGCAGAGTACTGCAGTGGTGTGTGATACAACTCACCTGTCTTTCTGCTGATCAGTGTGGCAGGCTGATGTGGCACATTGTCATTGCTGTGGGTGCATGCCAACTGAGTAGATACTTTTAAAATCGTAACAAATAATGGCAAAGTTGGATTGGCTCCACCTTTACTGTATTTTTTTCTAATGAAGAACTTGTAATATATTTCTTTTGTCTTCTGGGTAGAATCGTGTTCCTTCTACAGCCAGAAAAGACTGTGCTGCTAAACTAAAGGAGAAGCAACTTTTTGAAATGTTTCCAACTATTAATCAAAATTTCTTAATGGATGTCTTCAGGGACAACAAGTAAGAAATCCTTTTACTTCTTTGTAAAAATGGTACTCAGTTACAGTAATAAATATTGAGAGTTAAGATACTACTAAAGAATGGCTTTTTGCAAAGTAGTGCTTTTTGTTACTCTAAATAAAAGCTATCTGGTTTAAAGGCAAAAAGGGTATAAAACTCAGCTTAGACACATTTCTTTTTAGGGCAGAATAGACAGTTTCTTTCACTGGGAGAAGAATGTCTCTTGCTATTGACCACTGCCTGACTGTCAGTGGAACTGCATATTTTCTTGAGAGCTGGGGTTTAAATTTAGTGGGAGAAATTAGTGGGTGTGGTAATAGCAGGATTGCAGGAAATGGCATCTGCCCAAGAGGAAAACACGATCATCACCTGGTCTTACCCGTGAGTACTTTCCTGGTTATTACAGCCACTCTGAAGAAATGAGCCATCTCTCTATGTCTTTCTGCTGACATTCTCTTTTTCTCTTCTGCATTATGATTCTGAGATACATGTCTACCTTCTTAAATCCAAGTTTCTGAGAAGTGAACTTTTTTTCCAAGAGAAACATCTTTTTTCATTCTTGGCCATTTGAATGTCTGTCTCTACATATGGGTTTGCATACCTACTTGTCAGTCATGCTGCTTGTTCTGGTTGTTATAAAAATCTTTCCTGTTTAAAATATATCTTTCATCCATTTTTATAATTCAAACATTTCACCATCTCATTTTTCACATTCAAAATGGTCCTCATAGTGTTGCCTTTCCCAAAATCTGTCTTTAATTTTGATCAGTCTGCTCCTGTTAGCTTACTGAAGAGCAAGACTAAAGAAGAAAAAGGGCTTATTAGAAAGCTGTTGGCAACTGATGTCTTACTTAATTAAATTTGAAAACAAAGTTTGACTAAAAATACAAGGATTTTCCCTCATTAGGGTTTCAGAAAACTGAGCTAGCTTTAAATTAGTTTGAACTATCTAACCCTGACCAGAGAAGATTTAAGATTAACTATCTTACTCAGCCCAAAGAGCAGCATTTATTAATATCTCTTTGATTAAGGTACGATGCAATTTATTTCAGTTATGTCATTTTCCTTTTAATGTTCAAGTGCCCCTTAGTTATGTTTCAGTTGACCAAGACTGCATGTGTATTGATGCCAGTAATGCCCTACAATGAGTTTGCAAGCCTTTCTTTAATAAGCTGGAATATTCTATTCCAGTGTTTATTTTCATTGTAATCTAGTTCTGTAACAATATCAGCGTGTGTTATAATGAATTGAGTTAAATATAGCAGCTATTAATATATATTTGTAAAGTCACATTTTTTATTTATCCTTTACAGCTATTCTTTAGAACAAACTGAACAGTTTCTGAACTGTGTTCTGGAGGCAGATCCTGTACAAACAGTTATAGCTCAAGAAACTGCTCAGCAAAATGAAAATGTTTCTTCCTACAGCGTTGCAAAGAACCGTGAGAAGAAGGTATTTATATATTTTTAACCGTAGTTACAAACATAGCCAAAACTCTGCTGATGAAAACACCCTGCAATGCATCCGTAACTTCAACAATCCGAATTCCTACAGGCAAAAAAAAGTAAGGAAGAGGATGATTCTCTGTGTGAAATGTTTCAAGACTTTGAGTATCCACAATATGATGATTTAAGAGCAGAAGCTTTTTGTCACCAGCAAAAGAGACAGGAATGTTTGAAAAAGGCTGGAGAGGCCTATCGCATGGGTATGAAGCCTGTGGCGGCCTTTTATGCACATCAGGTAAACAAAAATATTGTGCTTTTTGTCTGAACTTAAGGAGGTATTTAAACCCTGAATTGGAAGTGATAAGGAAAACATCATGCCTGCTAGAGTTGATGAATTTGGTCACTGTTCCCTGTGTGTTATATTGACAATCACAAGTAAATTTGCTTCCACTATTAATGGTACTGGCCCAGGAAGCTAACGTAACCAAATCTGGTGTGAGACCTCATGAAAGGTGGTATCTAGTGCTTAGTCACACATGCTTCTTTGTCTTAGATCTCTTCACATCACATCACATCCTTGTAAACACCAAGATTTGTGTCCAAGTGGTCTGGCTAGGTTCACTGGAGTGTGACATGGACTGCAACAAACATAATTTTTTGAATCCTCTGTATATGTTGGTGCTGAACTGTTCTTAGACACATCTTCTGTACTTTATAGGAGTCAGACAGGTGTTAAGATGTCATCTTTTGCCACAGAATCTTGTTTGCTTCATCCTCCATAAATCTTGGGCAAGATTGCTGCCTGCTGTCTTCGCTTCTTCATTCTGACTATCTTTATGGCTGCAGTCTGTCTTGGGTTGGGATAAATGAGGTGTGTATATCATGCTTTTCACGATACATCTGGTTATGGACTGTAGATCTGCTGCTGATCAGTCTTGCATGCTCTGGCCTTGGAGCACAAGCTCTTTGGTCTTTATGTAGGCACATTTCTTAGTATGTACCAGTTTGAGTACTGCTGATCAGTGCTGTTGATCCTAGTCTTGGTTTTAAGTCTCATCACTTCTTATAATCAAAGTTCCTTTACACTGGCTTCTTGGTGCCTTCACAGGAGACCCCTCCCTTGACGTCATGCTTAAAAAATGCGTTACAAATATCTTCAAAGGCTGTAGTTTTCCCCTGATCCAATAGGATATGAAAATTCAGTAAGAATTCACATTATAGAAGCATTTAATTCTAAACTTTGAATTGTATTATGACAGAACAAAAATGTAATAATAATTCACTTGAATTTGCTTATTCAAAAAGCTTTCATGTAAGTGGTGTAACTCTAAATGTTTAGATTGTTACTGTGCATGTAGGAAGTACAGATTATCAATTTTTATAAAGAACATTTTATGGTTTTTATGTGTTTTACCCTATTTCATATATTCTTGAAGTTTTGAGACAAAGATGTGCAGGATTTTAAATAGAATTACAATTTCAAGTCCTGTCTTACTTTTGTTCTTATCCATAAGAACAAATACAATCTATTGTAAATCTATTGAAATTTATTTATCATATACTTTTCTTTAGGTAATAAAAAGGCAAACTAAGCTACCTTTATTAATAAAAAATACTTTATGCTTGGTGACCTTTGTCTTGGGAATCCTTTGCAAGTGGGTTACAGAGCTGCTGTCTTGGGTCTAACACTAGCACACTTCAGGTGATCCATTTTAAGAAAGCGTAAGACAGATTTTCACTTTTGTTCTCTTGAGCCTTTGTCAGTCCAATACCTGGAGTTCCTTCCATTCCTTTTTAGACTGTGCCAACAGATCTTCAAGGACATAATTTGTTGCTTTGATCTCTCAGATACTACCACTGCAAGGTTCATGGGAAGGAGTTGGTACTTGTTCACTCTGTAGTAAGGTGACTAACTGTACTGCTCCTTGCCCTCATTCCAGAAGAGACTTACTGACCTTGTCAGTCATAAAAGATGTCCAAAAGTATTAGGAGAGATGACAGACAACATTATTATTGTTGTTATTATTATTATTATTATTATTATTATTAGTGTTGTTATTATTATTATTGGTGGTGTTATTATTATTAGTGTTTACACTTGGCTTGTCTGAAATTTTGGGAATGCATTCGAAAGAATTAACCTCAAATACAGCAGTCAGCAGGCTTTTCCTAATCTGTTGGGCAGTTTCTCTGACACAGTTTCATTATAGTTTTAGCAAAATACTTGCAGGAAATAAAAAATCTATTGTTAGGAAAATAAATCTGCAACTCATTATGGAGAGTAACTTTCTAGCTTATGTACAGACCTTCTGATTTTGTGTCTTTTCTGCCTTTTTTTTTCTCCTTGTGAGGCTTTTGTTATAATGTCTTTGTGCCAGCTTTGAGTACTTTCTCACAAACAGATTTAATGAAATCTTCTTATGAGTAGGTCTCACTGAGCATCTTGCAGAAGTTCTGCTAGAATTATAAATTTTACTAGTTCAAACTTGAACTAAAAGCACCCTGCCAGTGCTGTTATTTTGAAACCACTGAGCAGTGTGGAGCTTAAATTATTTCTCGGTGTGTAATAGTCCCTGTGCTTATGAATAAAGGGTCGCCTTCATGAGCAGAAGATGAAAGAAGCTAACCATGCTGCTGCTGTGCAAATCTTTGAGAGAGTAAATACTTCCTTGCTGCCTATGAATGTGTTGGATTTGCATGGTCTCCATGTGGATGAAGCTGTGAATCAGTTGTCCAGAGTATTGCAGGAGAAGAGTGAAGGTAGGGTTTAGGTAATAATTCTTACCCCTAAAAATGATTCTCATTTTCTATTAAGAAATCATGATACGTGGCAATATTACAGGGAATGAATGTGCTTTAATAACATGTATGTTAAAAACAGCTAGGCTTTGTGTTGTCTTGTTTTCAAAGTACCCCAGTGGAATTGTTTTTCTTTGACATGACAATGATTCTTGTTGCTTTCTGTCTTGCCCCCCTCCCCCTGCTTCTTTGTAAATCTTCTTCCTTGTGTTTTATCCCTTTTATTACTATTACTGAATACTTGGTCTGTCCTTCATGACATTTTTACTGAGGTGATGATGCAAACATATGTGTCCCCATTGCATTGCTTTGTCACAACTATGTTGCTTTTATAATCTTAAAAGAAAAATTACTCTGTTGGAATTCTAACAACAGTGATGATATTGTCTTCAGCTTCTTACATGAAAGTGTGAGATTTGAGCTACCTTTCAGAAACTTCTGTTTCAGTTTGTTGGCAGCATCACTTGAGATCAGAATGCTGCTGCTTCCAGAAATGTCATTTTATGCAGTTTTGCTTGAGAGTTCAAGTACTTCATGATTGTCCACGCTGTAAAAAGATCAATTTTCTGCATTACTAGTTTACCCTCTAAATTTAGGTACACTGGGAATGCTTCTGCAAGGTACTGCCACACAAACCTGATATTTTGAATCAGCTACTCCACAGAGTATAAATAAAAGTGTTCAGTGGGGCTTTAGATAACCCTTGTCTTTCAATATGCATCAGGGATAATTAGATTCCATTATCTGTTGCAATTCCTGCAGTGACATTGGTGTAATTTAAACTGTAAACTAATGCTTTTTAGAACTAAATTTCCAGAACTGTACTTAAATCAGCAACACTGAAATTGCTAGTAGGGGCTCTCTGTTCAGTCTATTGACCTAAATCTGAAAAAAAAAAAAAGAAGTTAATTTCACTGTACATACATGGGAAAAGGATCAATACTGGGAACTTTTTTTTGCTGGCAGAATTAACAGTAAATAAATATAAAACCTAAACAAAGTTATGGTGTGGTGGAGAGTAGTTGAAAAAACAAGTCATGTGAACTGATAATTCCAAACTGGCAAATCTTGACTAGTTGTGAGAATCCAGTTTAATTTGTTTTTTTGTTTTTCCTCTTTTTCAAACTCTTCATCAGTTTAGGTTGCTCTTATCTCTGGGAAGAGAGCAGTTTCTTTTGTTATCAGGGCTAAGAAGTGCCCTAATAAAACTCATGGCATGTGTTGATCTGTTGATTTCCATGCTCCAACATAGCAGAAGATAGTCCAAATAATGTGACATAAGTGTCAAAAGCTGGATTTATATTTTCTTTCTTCTTAATTTCTTTATTCACTAAAATGTTATTTCTTTATTCACATTAATTTAAGATAAAACATGAAACAATACAGAAGCACCACTTAAGAATTCAGTGAATGACACCCACCTCTTTTAATTTCGCGATTGAAATTTATATCACAGAATGTAAATTCCAATTGAACATTAGATGACAGAAACAGTAAAGCTTCTATGAAATCGGAAGGTTTTTGTGATGATCACAGTATGCATTTTGCAAGCAATCTAGATTTCAAAAGTTTGACTTTTTCAGAACGGGGAAAAATTGCTATTTGAAAATAAAATATGCATATCCATCATGGAAAAGCAACCCTCTAAATGAGTAGTGAGAGTTTTCACAAGAATGCATGGAAGGCTTATACTGCATGCCAAGTCTCTGCTGAGGAAAACTTTACCGTTGCAATTCCTGCTGTTGCAGAGTACCAGCAGAGTGGTGGTAAACCATATCTCAGTGTGATCACGGGAAGAGGAAGCCATAGTCAGGGAGGAGTTGCTCGCATCAGACCAGCAGCTATCCGATACCTCACAAGCCACAACTTCAGGTGAGTTTAGATTTTTGTTACTGATAATTTTTTTTTTTCTTAACCCACATTTAAATAACTGAAAATTGAAGTTTAGTTTTAGAATGCTGTTAAACTACTACACAGATTAGGGCAGGTCTGCTGTTTCAGATTAAATTAAGTCGGTTGTTTCACAAATCCCATGCAGTTGTGTAGCACCTATTAAATGTTAGATCCTTTCCACTGAGATAGTTTAATTCCATATTTCCGTTCAAGATCGCTAGCTTTACTGTGAAAAGTTGTTAATCCTGCTTTTTATTTGTTCCCAATACTTGCATTAGTGCTCAGTTTATGAGGGATAGCAATTTAAGTCTGGGCTGGCACCAGTGTGTTTGCTGCTTTTTATATAGAGCAGTGTAGGAAGGTGAAACTCAAAAACGGCAATGACTTCCCATTTCCTCCTTGGCTTCTACAAAATAGAAGGATAAAAATCCATTTTGAAAGAAGAGGGAATAAAAGGGGAACAGAAATAGAGGAACAGAATGAATATAACCAGGAATACTGGGCAGCTTTTTCTTTGCTCTCATCTTCATCTTAGTGTCTGCTTTTTCCAGGTCTTCTTATCTCCAGACACTGAAAAGTCCTCCTTCCGTGTCACATCTGAGGACATAATGCTGATTTCCTGACTCTCACATGCACATATTCTTGACTGGGGACCTTAGCACTTTCCATATGTTTGATGAGAATTGAAGGTGATGGCATTGCATATAGTTAACATGTTGAAGCTTCTTTTTTTCTTGTTGCATAGGTTCACAGAAATAAAACCAGGCTGCCTGAAAGTCATGCTGAATTGAGGAGTTGTGGAAAGAGGAATATGGAAACTGAGGTGTCAGATGATCGCTGGGTAACAGAAAAAAACCCCCATGTTTTGAACAACTGCACTGGTATTTTTTAGTCTGTTTTAAAGAACTGGTCTCAATTTACAGCAAGTGGATTTGTCAGTATGTTCCCAATAAATTTTTGTGTGGAATAGAACTTTTTTGAACCTGCAAAAGGAAGATGGAAGATTCTTTAAAGCATTTGAAGTCTCAGAAATGCAGATTGAGAATTTTGCTGAGAAATATATGATCTTTTTAACAGAAGTTAAGGTACAATTTTTAATATAAGGACCTTCTTAGCATACCTAATCTGCCTTTTGACCCTTGCACGTCTTGATTGCTGTGGCTTCTGTACTTCTAAAACATATTATCTTGTACAAAGTTATTTTGTAATTCAGAACTTTGTGCTAAACCCTTCAGAAGAGCAAAGGAGAGGCTGAAACTGAGCAACTACTGGTAATTCAAATCCAGTTACATCAGAGTGCTGAGTATTTCCAGGTTTCTTTAAAAATCTGGTGTCTTTTTAGTGGTTATGTTATGATGAGTTGACCAGTTCTGTTATCCTTACTTCATTCTAAACTTCTCCAAATACTGAAGGAGGTTGCATAGAAGGCCTGTGCATTAAGGCCAGCTGTGTGTTTGGTAATTTGGCAGATTTAGTGTGATCTCTTAAAGGAAAACCACAATGCTGTTATTCAGTCTCTTTTGGAGATCCACCTACTGGATTAAAATTGTTTCTTTCTTTGTGGCTTTTTAAATTCAGCAAATGCAGTACTGTTTTACTTCACAAGTGTCTAATAATGATGTCCTCGCTCTCTGTGTATTGTTTGGTGATTTCCTTGTAGAAAATATGATTATGAGACGTTTTAAATGTATTTTTAACATCTAAGTGAATGCTAATATTGCAGAAGTAATTGCCTAACTGGAAAATCTGGGAGTACAAGAGTTACTCTGATTTTGGTGGTGTTGCATCAGCATCTAGAAATATCTGTGTAAAAAACCAAAACAACATAAAAAGACCCCAAACAAAACCCTTCAAAAAAGAAATATAAACATCTCTACTTACGCAAGTGTTTCCAGTAAACAATCAGAACACTTTTTTAATAGAAATATCTTCTAGAATACATCACTATTTTTATTTATATCTTTGCCTCCTGAAAGGCATATGAATTTTTATTGTATGGCTTTTTCAGAACAGGTGTGAGTTGTGTATTAGGAATAATATTAATAGATTGAGGATTAATGTGAGGAATTTTTAAATTTTTAACCACTTTGCAGTAAATTTTATCGAGGAACTTCATGCACATAGAGTTTGTATATGAATCCATATGTGTGTGCAAGTTCTGCAATTTGCATACATGATAATAAATGAAGAACTTCTGTGAGAAAAGCTGTCCACAGAAAGAGGTTTCACTTGAAAATGTGTCTGTATAAGTTGCTGACAGGCTGAAAGACATGATGTTTCCTGAATATATCTGTATTTACTCTAATACATACACAGTGACTATGATGCATGGTAGACTTAAAAATGAGTTTGTCATGCTTCAGTAGATACAGTAATATTTTCCTGGTGATTTCAAGTGGAAGAATAGCTTGAGTAATACTTAATCAAAGGGACTCTTTCTGTAATAATAGACTGCCGTAATAAGTTCTATATTTTTTGTGGGTACTTAATTCATCTGAATTGTGTCTTTTCTCTGTTTCCTTCTCTCTGCCCTGCTCTGGGAATCAGTGAGTGAAATACAAAAGATCTGTGGTCCCCATACAGAACTAAGAGAGTTTTTTCTACCACTGCATGATGTCCTGTGTGAAATCCACACTCTGTGACAGTGCCTAAAATGGACTGAGATGCTGTTTAGGCACTCGGCCTCAAGACAATAGTTCAGACTATCAGCTGTACAGAGTTGCAAATGCTAGAATTATCTCAGCGGAGCCAAAATCTTTGTTTTGGACCAAGGGACTTCCTTCTGTTCCTGAACAGGTTTTCCTTAGTGCTGCTGTTTATACCAAATGGAGTTACAGCTCTCTGGGACAGCTCTTTGCAGTATAGTCCCTGTTGGTTGGCCTGGGTGGCTGTTGTGTGTTGAGCTGCTTGGGTGCCCAAGCCCTACAGAGATGTGCCTGTAAACAAGCAAGTGCCAACACTTCTGGTTGTTTTGGGAGGCAGCCTGATTCACTCAGCATATTCACACCATTCCTGACATGGACAAAGACAGCTTAGATTTTAGTTCAAAAGACAAGCAGAAAAAGTTGTCGTCTTGCCCATCTGTTCATCATAATCTACTTGACAACTTTACCCTGGAGATGAGAAACACAGCTTTTTGCCTTCTTCTGGCTTAGCAAGTAGATGAGAATGATTGCACTTGACTCTCACTTCCCCAGAAAATGCTCTGACCAATGTGTTCAGGAATATTTTTGAAGTTGCCACTTCCTGAGCCTCTTTCAAAAATACCACTGCACGCTAAAAGTGCAAGCTTAAGGGGACAAAAGAGATTAAAGAATTAAAAGTGCATAAACAGTCTCTGGGAGTGGGCTAAGACTTTTCAGAAAGGAACTGTTCCTGGTGAGCTTCAGTGCCCTTTCATACTATTTTTTCATCCTTTAGTCTTATTTGGATAAATACATTAAAAATATTCAGGGTAAAATCAGCTCTACCCAGTGCTAGGAGAATTTTTCTTCAGTCTGTCAGAGTCAGCAGAGAAATACACAGCTCAAGAGCAGTTTGGAATACTTTTCCTCTCTTCACTGGCTTTCATTGGGGTGCAGGTTGAGGTCATGAACATACTCTGAATGCCCTGCCTGGGGTAGACTGGTCATTCACCTAGCATGCGTTGTTTGACTACCAGGTAAACTTTGATGGAAAGATGGCTTAAAATCATAACACTGGCAGAACCAATCTTGCCTCTACCAGCTTTGGCAGTTCAAAATAAGGCATTGCAGTTCTGACTTGGAGAAAATGTAAGGATCCTCTGAAGGATCTCAAGCACTTGCTTAAAAGCTATGCTGAGTTGGATACAGAACAGGTCCGAAGATCAATGCACGGAGTAAAAATAAGTAGAGTTTTATCAGTAAGGATCTCCGTGCCTTCAGCTACTTGCCAATATTCCAGAAAAACAACACAAGTTCTTGTAGTTCTCTGAATGATTTTATAATGTATTCTGGGATTAATTCTTTGAAATATAATTATTTCAAAGTGGTGTTTCAAAGTAGGTTATATTTTAGAAGTTCCAACCATTCTGATGTCTCTTGCAGTGAGAACCCATGAGAAACCTGAGCTATCGTGTAAATTCTGTATCATCTTAAAATTAAAATAGCAGTATTGTCACCAGCACTCTGAAATAATGTACAGCTGTTTGTGTAGCACTTTCTATTCTATTCTTCAGCAGCATGTGATGGTGATGAATGGTAACCCTTAATACGTGACTTTTTGTGTCTTCTTTTACAAAACATTTTAATAGTTATCCCAAGTTTTAATTTAGGAAAATTACATTTTTTAATATACAAAATGAATACTTGTGCTAACATTGATGAGTGATCTTAGAGAAAGGAAAAAAAAAGGGTAGAGGTGCAATGAGAAAAGTTGTCTGAAGTAATGTGACTGTTGAAAACCATTTCAGTTGATTGTGAAAGTAGTAGGGCAAAAATTTATTTTAAAAAATATTTCAGGCTACCTTGACAATACTTAATGACACTGGCTTTTGCTTTTAATATCATGTGGTACATCCCCCCTCAAAACCCAACCGAAGCCCAACTGTTCATGCTGTATCAGCTAAATAAACTCTGCAGAGGATTAAATGAGTAGATGTGAATATGCATGTGAAAACACCTAGTATTGCAGCTACCAGTTGTGAAAGCTGTTAGGACCAGTACATTGGAAGATACAAATTTCTATTTTTAAATTAAAACAAAAAGAGATTTTTTTATTTGTATAAAGTTGTACTTTTGCTGTTAACTATAATTTTGTTTTTTACTGAAATAGTTTTGTAATTTGCATTTAGAATTTCTAATATGAAACGGAATTTACAGAATCTAGTTTAATAAAGGATTTTTGTCACAAGTACAGCCTTCTGTCTTTCCTTGGAAAACTGTTGCAGCTTGTATGGAATTTTTTCAAATAGTAGTCTTGGAGTTCTGCATGAAAGCCAAAGCTTGCTTGGCTTCAGGGTACCATCTGTAGGGAGATGAAGCAACCATCTGCAGGCATAAAAAGGAACAGATTTGTGGCCTGAATTTCAGTGTTGTGAGTGCGAGCTGAATGCTCAAATTACTGAAAACGAGGGTCACGGTTTCAGATTTTTTTTTTTTGACCTGAAGTAGCTGAAGAGATGCTATTCCAGGCTGGCTTACTCATGGGAGAGTGAGAGCAGCAGTGTCCACCAAGGGGAGGGGCAGTCTGACCACTGCAACAAAGGGGCTTTGCGGGAGGGAAGTGTTCTGCAGAGACCTCATTTAGCAGCAGCCCAGAGGCCAGGGGCAGTGAGAGGCCGGATCCTGAGGGAGCCCAGTGCTGTATGCACCTCTGTGGTGGACACAGAGCTAGTAAGCCTGGCTTTTCCCAAGCCTGCCCCATTCTGGTCAGGTGCAGGTATTTTCCTGTGTATTGTCCTGGAAGTGTGGAATGACACCAGAGATCAAAGTGCTGACTGCAGTCTAACCTATTTTATTAGCTCAGTTTGAGGACAACTTGCTGTGACCCCAGATGACTCCTGCAGAATCATTCCTGTGGCTTCATTGCCTTGCAGCTTGGGTTGACTGCAGAAACGAGTCAGGCTTGTGCATTTCCACAGCAAAGCCCTAACTCATGAGCTGTTCAACAGAGCAGGGAAAACAGGTTTTGGGAAGACGTGGAAGCTTGGCAGATGCTGGTTTAAATGTGACCTGGCTGATCCTGAGCCACAGTTATTAGACCACAGCATTAGTAAATGTCTCGTAGGTTGAGTGCTCCTTACTTACAGGACTCCTTGCTCTGGCAGCATGGCTGAAGGTCCAGCTTGGGCATTAGTCTCTCAAATTGATGTTTTAAAGTGAGGTACCTCTGCTGGACTTGCCTTCTGTCTTGAGGCAGCTTAACTCCTACCCTTGCATTCCATCCTGACTCACCAGTTTCTGTTTCAGTTCATGCCCTTTTTTTCCTGAGTGCTGGGATAGTCTCGAGCACCTCTTTGCTTCCAGATGGGGGTTTGTTCTTCCAAAGAAACCCTGTGCACATCTGACAGCCTATCTCCCTATTTAAACAAGAGTAATAGGGTATTGTAGTCTGTCCTTAGGAAAATTATTCTCTCTTAGGAAAATTATTTGAACTTTTGGACTGAAAACGGTACTGTGGTAAAATAAAAATATTGCTTGAGACAAACAGTTTGTCAGTTCAAATTATTAAAGCGTAATTAAATGTGTCTGCTGGTGGAATGTGTCAGGTAACCTGACAATAGGTGGTGCCCTTGCCAATGGCATAGAGTGATAGTGGCAGCAGTTCTTACTGTGCCCATACCAGAGCAGAGTTGTTTCTCTGTATGACAGGTGCTAAAGAATGTTATTACACATTACGTGTTGTTCATTTCTTCCTCAGAGGGAGATACTGTATTTGGAGTATTATTTTGGTGAACTTTTTTCTTTTTTACAGATGGGTGGGGTAGAGTTGGTTTTCAAAATATACTTGCTGCTCTGGGCTAGAGATGGGCAAGACAAGTTCATTTTTGTGCAAAAGTTTGAAGATGGTATTGTCAAGGTTTCTCCATCAGCTACCCTGGGTTAGTTTTTGCAGGTAGGATGCTTGGACAGATCAGTGTGTTTGGAAACTGACATAAAGGCATTGTGCTGTTGGGTGAAGTTCTGTGCCACTGTGGATATTACTGGTGGCACAGTCTTCTTGAATACCATGATAGGGAAGGTCCCCCTTGATGTTGCTTGACTTTGCATCATGGGGCCTGGCTGGGCTAGCAGTGGCTTCTCATTAGCTGCCACTAATTGGTAAGCAACTGCATGGATCAGTGTTATTTTTATCTTGAGAAACAGCACTCGCCTTCGTAGACATCTGTGGCTAGTCATCACACTGGCCAGGAGAGCAAGCAATGGAAATCCTCTGCCAGAGTCACAGATTTAATCAGTTTCGTCTGTAAATGGAGAAATGGTAGCCCTGTGAAGTCCGTGTGTGGGAGCTCTCCATAATAGTGTTTGCTCCAGGTCAGCTAACTCACAAGGTATTGCCTTGGATTCCTGTCTCGAAATCAGAGTAAAAGTAGGCTTCTTCACCTGTGTGCCTTCTTGCCTTTTCAAATTATCTCCTCTTACTGTCTTGCAGTGCCATATAGTCAGGTTGTCAGGTTTTAGCATTTATCAGGATAGCCCTGTAGCTACTTTGATACGCTGTAGACAGCAGAACATCCTTGGAGGGATGATGTACTCTGGCTGGCAGGGGGGCTTCCCTTTGGGAGCAGGTCAGGGCACCTATGTCAGGCTTCTGTTCTGAGTCTTCTTTTGGAGTAACATCTCCATGTTTATGGACTAGAAAGGAGAAACTAGTTGGTGAGGCAGAGAGCCTGAGACCGAGCAGTGTAACTATCCCTGTCTCCTTCGAAGCAGGAGCAAGTGGGAAAAGCACATTCAAAACAAAAAGAGCTGCTGCCTTCAGGTTGCTGAGTTACCCAAGGGGAACCCCAGTGGCCTCTCCCATAGCTGGGGCAGGAGGCCTGGTTTGTTTTCTTTCCTGACAAGACAAATGGAGTCAGCAGCACCCGCGGGGCATGACAAGGCCGCGGGTGAGGAGAGGCTGGGGCTGGAGCAGGCACTGGGGAGCAGGAAGCAGGGAGCCGGGTGTCTGCTCCCTCCGTGGGTGTCAGGCCGGTGTGTGCTTGGCGATTCCTCCGGGCCCTGAGGCGGGAGCCGCCCGGAGCCGCCGCTTCCGGGGCGCGGAGCCAGCGGCGCCGCCCGGGGGCTGCGGGAGCAGTGAGGGGGGAGCCCCGCGGCGGCTGCAGCGGGGCTGCTGAGGGAAGAGCCTCCTTCCACCACCTCCCTGCTGTGACACAGCGCAGCCCGGCGTCCCCCGGCCAGAACCAAAGGAGGAGCCAGCCCTTTCCCCGGCGTCTGCTGGCCCGGGCAGCCGCGCTGGGAGGGCCTCGGCGGCTCTGAGCCCTGGGCCGGGCCGCGGGCTCGCCCCGCAGCCGGGGCAGCCTCAGGTGAGGGGTGGTTTCACAGAGGAAACAACTGGGGCCTCCTCCGCGCTGACAGCAAAGCCACTGGCGTTAGTTTTGCTTTAGATCCAGGTGGGGGAAGAAAGTGTGACTGTTCCCCCGGGAGAGAGAAAATGGCAAAAGTCAGAGAGTTTAGAGAAAGAGATGTGGGTTTGCACGTTCTGCGCGTTCTCTCTTTGAAAATTTAAGAAAGAAAATTAAAATTAGGCTCTTTTAAAACAAAACAGGCACACATTTTGTGTGTTGTTTATATCTCTGGTGCTAGACATAAGCAACAATTGGGTTTTTATATAATGATCATCTAGAACAAGAGAAAGGCTTGTAGGGTTAAATAGAGTCGGTATCAAGGTTTATTTCCAGAGCATTTCACACACCATACCCTCTGAGGCAGACCAAAATTAGAGCTGAGCGAATCTGAGAACAAGAAGGAAATCAGGCAGGGGGAGAGGAACAGCTTCTGCCAGTCGGAGAGGTCTGCTCTTAGCTCCACGTCTGCCCAATGAGGTGGCTAATGTCCTCCCAGAGTGCCAACAAAAAAAAACACAACCAGGTAAACACAGAAAGAATCTTGTTCCTTCAATAGGGCAGATGGGTATTTTGGAAATAGTACCCGATTTGGGGGAAGAAGATTGAATTAGTTATTAGACACTGGAACAGGTTGCCAGGGAGGCTCTTGGACACCCCAAGACTGGCATTGTTCAAAGGCAGGTTGGATAAGGCCTGGAGCAAGCTGGTCTAGTGTCCCTTCCCATGGCCTGGGAGGCTGGGACTGGATGATCTTTAAGGTCCATTCCAACCCTTAAGCATTCTGTGATTATATGATGTGACTGCTTTTATACTAGGCTTTCTCAGAATGAGAGTCGGGGGAGTTAAGTAACCCTCAGTGCAGTTCCTAAGCACGCTTCGCTTTCAAGAAAGGGGATGTAGGTTTTCATGTCACTCTGGAGGAAATCACTTCCCGTATATCGTCCACCAGTTCCACGCTGACGTCACAGGAGGAATTGTGCTAGGAAGTTAGGACACCAGATTCTGTGTATCAGATTCCAAGAAAACTTTCAGTATGTAAATGTTTTGTCACATAGCCCATGTTGCTGACAACCTGATCTCAAGAGATCTATGCCAGAGAAATAACTAATTAGTAACCTCTACACAGTGGGGAAACATGAAAGTAATAAAGAATAGTTCTGTAGTTGAGATAGCAGAAAGCTGTGATCTCAGAAAGTGGGGAAATCTCTGCCTGCCTTCCCTCAGAAGTGTATGGGTTTAATACATGGAGCTGCATCAGTCTTGAAAAGGTGATGACCGCACCCAAATCTTGGCGCCAAACCCAAGTTTGTTGCACAACTCAGGGTTTTTTCTTTTGGTCCTGAGAGGTCTGTGCTGCTCAGGCATGCCCAGGTCTAGGTTGCTTTGTGCCTGCTACCTGTCTCAGCACTGCACCCAGAAACTGGGAAGCTCAGGGCCAAATCCTGCAGCGCAGGAGTAGCTGGAGGGCTGCTCTGTGGCCACCTGAAGCATAGGGCAAGCCTGTCACTAAAGAGGAGGAAGAGGCAATGGCATGGGAAGGGACTCGGGAGCTGAGTTGAGTTGAAAGTTGAACTTTGTAACTCGGGAAGGAGGCAAGAGAGTCCACAGGGAGGGGGTGGCATTTCAAGCATGTTCCTTCATTTAGGCTTCCCTGGAGGGCTTTGACTCACCTTCTGAAGGCCACTAGTTCTGCCCACGCAATGTGTCAGGAGCCTGCCTTATGCTAGATTTTGGGTTCTGCTTTATCAGGCTTCAGTTTGTGCCCCTTCACTACCAAGTGAACCTACCTGAGGGGTAGGTTCCTGAGGAGCCAAAGCCTAAACTCATGAAGGCGTAGTAAATAATGTGTGAGAGTTTTACCCAAATCCGTATAGGAAGTGCTTGTGAGACTGCGTTTTCATTTCCTCTTTCAGACTGAGTGTTCTCGCAATGCGTGATGCAGAAGTTACTGTGCCTGGTCTGCTTCAGAGACTCCCTCAGCAATGCTCTCTGCCATGCCGTGAGGAAGCCTCCCTTTTGCTGAGGTATCTGTTCCTGGGAAGGGAATTACTTCTCCCCCAGGCTGGGCTGAAATGTGTCTGGGTGACCTACCTGATTTCCCCTATCCTGCCCAGGAACTCAGGGGAAAGCAAATAGGCACATCCCAGTTTTCCCAACACACAGCTGACATCTTGACTACATACATTTTTCCTGCCTCCCTTTGAAAATTATACCAAAAATGAATTAGGCTCTTTTTTCACAAAGTAAGTGTATTTCTTCTTGTGTTTTGTTTATATGTCTGTTGCAGTGGCTAGACATAAGCAACAATTAGCTTTATCTTGTGTAATTTAATGATCATCTGGGACAGGAGAAAGGCTTGTAGGGTTAAAGAGTATCATGGTTTACTTCCTGAGCATTGCACATACTACACTATCCGACACAAACCAAAATCTGAGCTGAGTGAATCTCAGAACTAAAAGGAAATCAGGCAGGGGGGACAGGAACAGCATCCTTCCTTAATCTCAACCCCCTTCCTAACACCAGCAGCTTTCTTTTTTCTCCAAGAGGGACAAAAAGCAGTGGATTAAGAAGAAATGTGACTTTTCTTGTAGACTGACCCAGGTCAAGACACTGGGTAATGTTATTTTACATAATTTTTTATAAACCCTTAGTTACTTGTGGTTTAAGACTTTATTTTTGCTGTCAGCCTATTTCTCAATGCAAAAATAAATTGCAAGCCTTTGCTCCGCCCCATAAATATTTTCTGCAACAAGGTGTTTGTTTCTGAAAGTCACACATAATGACTCATAATGAGTTTTTAAAAAAGGAGAAGCAATGTATTTTTTAATGTATTCACAATTCTCTCACAGCCAGATGTTCCCCTTCATTGCACAGCATGAAGAGGTGGAAAGGAGCAGAAAAACAGCAGTAAGAAAGATAAAAATACTCCCAAAAGCCAATCCAACAAACAACCAAGGATCAAGAGAAACAGGTCAGGTGTCGATTTTACATCTAACTTTGGAATTACCTACATGTGCATGGAGCTGAGGGTTTTTGTTGGAGTTCCAGGTCTCTTAGATGTAAAATAATAGATCAAATGCATGAAGCATGTATATTACTGAGAAAGGTCTCAAATAAATAAAATGCAACTATTTTTGGGAAGTTATTGGATCAAGATAATTCAGGAAATGTAGTGGAGGGAAATGGGTGGAAATCAAGACATGTTAGAATATGTCCCTTGCTCTACAGTTTTGTTTCTTTGCAGAATTCACTCAGTTCAAAAGTTGTTTATGAATTATTTTACAGATGGATGCACTCTTTCCAAAATGCAAACTACTTAGCCAGATGGCTTCACATCTGGATTAATCTCAGCACGAAACAGAGAAGAGTAGTTGCATTTTTAAGTATCTGCTCTCTGTAGCAGACCTAAAATTGGTAATGATCACCAAAGACATTTATATCAGTATAATTTGCAAATAGTATTTATTTCTCTGCTTCTGACAGTTCTGAATATTTCTGATGGAAACATTTCAGAATGTTTGGGTGCCTGATTTGCTTTATCACAATTGCAATGGAAACTTACTGCCTGATTGCTTAGGCTGGTATTGGGAAACCCAAACCCAGTTAAAAACAGATGAATAGATGTTTAATGTGAAAATGAGGAAACACAAGTTCTCACATAAACTGGTGAAGCGCTGAAGCCCCTTATTCAAAATCTTGTCTCAAACTAAAAGGATGATTGAAGATTTTAAGATAGGATTCCCCAAGTTCCTTCTATGAGCCTTCCTTAACTTCATCACTGTTGATAATCGACTGAATTAATTTCATTTTGTGGGAAAATAAACAAATTGATTCTCTAGCCTAACTGTGCAGCACTGCTCTACAAGCTTTGCATCAGCAGGTTTACAGCATCTTTACATAGGCTATGTTATTTTTATATTTTTGGCACAAACTGCCTTTCATCTGCACATAAATTGTTTCTTGTTTCCTTTTTGCTTTGTCTTGTAAATTATTCTGTTGGTTTTTAATCTTTCTTGGAAGCAGTGTGACTTTATCTTGGAATTCATTGTACTGTCATAATGTTAATGTGGACCGATTCATTAGCTGTCTTCAGAAAGTTTCCATCCTGCAGTGAACATAAAATGCATGGTGTTAGATCTGGATCAGGCAGTCTGTTGCTACTGTTTCATGGTTAGACATGGTCAGAGATAATTTCACTGGGCCCAGAGTACTTGCTGAAAAGGATTTCCTTTCCACTTCTGTGCCTCTGGGTTCCAAGGCTGCTTGGGAAGCCAGTGCTCGTGCGTCTGCCTGAGGACCAGGTGTTCCACTGCTCTGGTCATCCAGGCCCTTCGCCTTCAGCTCGGGGCAGCTCTCCTGCTGTGCCCGTGCACTTGGGCTGCTTCAGGAGAATGGGACAGGAGTGCCCTCCCTGCAGTCTGATTGCCTGGTCATACAAAGTAGACAACCTCTTGTGCTGATGGATCCTAAATTATAGACCACAGACACTTGAAATCCTGAAACTACCATCACAGCTTTGCTTTCAGTGTTGTGGTAGTTGTGGTGGTAGCTGGAAGTGATGCAGATCTGGCCAGCTCAATTTGTCTATGCTGGGAAAGGTGGGAGTCTCAAATGTCTGTGGTGCCTCCACCTGCTCAGCCTCCTTTTGCTGGTGGAAGGGAGGATATATATGCTGATAAAATGATACTGCTGATCAATTCTGACCAGAACTTCAGAGGGATCCTGACTGAATTACAACAAAACCATGTACACCAATGTTGAATCAGCCCAAAGTGCGTGCCTTGCATTTTTGCACAAAGTCAGTTAAACATGCACTCTCCTCTGTAAAGGCAGGGCCATATTTCAGGCAGGGCCATATTCCAGGTTGCAGAAAAATCCCAAGTGTCGTTCTGCTACTGGAGTGTGAATGTCACGTAGCCGTGCCGGGCAGTTGTCAATCTGCTCCTTTTCTCCTCGCACATATTGAGCTGCTGGGCTGTGCTGTGACATTGGCCCCTGTAGCAGGGAGGAGGCAGCTGCAGGAGCAGCAGAGTACAAAGAGAAAGCTTTCTGCAGCCTGGACGGTTTGCCTCCCTCCCCCACGTACAAGGTTTTTACATCTGCTCCCATAGTCACCAAAGAGAGAAAGATATAGCAACCCACAACAAACCCACAGAGGCAGAGCTGCGAAGCTCTCCCCAGAAAGCTGACTTACGCTAAACCTCTCCACTCCTTCTCGTCACACTGCACTGGGTCTGCTGTGACTGCTGCCTCCAGATGAACTAGACCCAGTTGCCAGGACTACTTTGGCCTGTATGCGCAGGCATCTCTGGTTACCTTTAGAGCTTTTGGATTTTTTGTCATCTCAATTATACAGTTGTTCTAACCTGCTAAAAAAGAAGTCTGTCTGAAAAAGCCAGGAACACAGAACACCACTCTTCTTTTTTTCTTCCCTTGTCTCATCTAGGATAGTTGACTTCTTTAACGTTTACTTTCAACAGCTGCTTTCAGCTTCCTGCCTCTGGTGAGTTCATTGCATTTTTTTTTCTAGGAGTCTTAATATGAATTGATATTCTGAATCAAATTCAATATATTTTGGTTTACTTTTGTTAATTACGTTTATTAATAAGTTTGCGAAATTGGTTCACATAATCAGTTTTATTTTTCTGCTAAATACCATCTGTTAAATGCTTGGTGTTGAGATATACAATTACACACTGGCCTAGAACCTTGCATTTTCTGTATTTTCATTTGTTCCAGAGTTTTTTCCCACCTCAGCATAAAAAGGCCTTATATAAAGTAGAAAAAAAAAAGGGGTATGGAAAGTTTCTTCCATGTTAACTAATGTAAGAAAAAAGAAAAAAATGGGAGTTACTCTCAAGATGGTGGATCTGATTCTGACGCTCTTTTCTGTTGCGTGAACTGTGAACGCAGGAGTTCATTGTTAGACATATATAAATTTTCAATATTTCAAATTATGGTCTTCTTCACCATTTATGAAGTACATCATGCTTGTAAGGAAACTGTTCTGCTTCATCTTAAATATTCCCAAACAAATTTCCCAAAGGTGAAGATTTTATTGTGAGAATTTGAGAAACACATTCTTAGGAGTGGGGCGAGATTCAAAGTATTTTTAATTTGACAGTGTATTTGTGGCTGGCTCTGGCTCCAGCAGCTGCCTGGCCCTGCTGGGTCTAACAAATGCCTGTGCCACCTTCTGAGATGGAAGATTTCCATCTAAATGGCCACGTCTCTGACTCTGTGTTCAGGTCACTCCCGTGGCTTCTTCTCTGTTTTCTGATCTGACTGTGGCATGCTTAGGGTGTGGAGTCCCCTTACAGAGCAGTATGTGTGTGTGTGCATATGTGCACATCTGTGCACACCCATTTCCAGAGTCTCCTCACAAACCCTGCATCTTCTGATGCTCTAGTGTGATGGGATGGTCTTTTCACATTGCCAATGAGATGCAGTTCATCTGAAAGGTGAATGAGGATAAAGCGTGCTGAAGCTGGAACCATCTCTCTGACACAAGTCCCCGCAAAAAAATCTGAATGTGCATTTAAGATTTTCTAACTTCTCTTTTCAGCTGTATTTCCACTTTTGGATGGGGCAGGAGTTGCATCTGGCAGAAGCCAGCTTTAACGTGGGATTTATCCTGAATAAAATACTTGCAGAAGAAAAAGGTAGGATAAATGAGATAAGTTAGTTGTTAACAGGCACATCTGTCAGCAAATTTTGGTGTCTGTTGCTCTTGGAATAAGGTGGGATCGTGCTGCTTCATATTCAACATTTTCAACCCCAGCATTTATGTCAGTGTGTGGTGTGTTCATGGTTTTCAGCAGGAAGGACCGCATGTGTATACTTACTTGACTTTAGAATGGGGTTTGATGTAGTTTTTCTGAGACCAGTCTAAAGATCTAGCATACAAATGGAGTCCAATCTGCCAGAGAAAGTGGATACAGACTTCATGTTTGAGATTTGGGCAGGAACAATACCATGTTTGAGATTTGGGCAGGAACTGCAGGGTCAAAAAGCCACATGTGCACTTGCTTCCTGCTGAGTTTAGAGAGTAGGTCTTAGTGAGGCATAATACCAAGTTTTACATTCCTCAGATTAGGTGCTGCAAACCAGGAAAATCTGTAGGTTTGTAGTTATAGAGAATCGGTGTTTTTATAAGTAATCTGTACTTACTAAGTTCTAGACCAAAGAATTAAATTATAAAATGGGCTTGATTTTCATGTATAGCGAGATTCATAGACTATCAGCAGGGCAACATGGCTGTAAATTACTGTAATTTAATCCCATTTTAAGGTAATTTTACTGTGCCAAAGCAGTGTGAAATCATCTCATAGCAGAAGAGCATCAGGCCTCAAAATGGAGAGACTGGTGCTAAAGTCACATTGCTAGTGCCAGTGATGTTAGGGAAGTAATCTCTTGTACAGTGAGGGGCAAGCCATATAAGTTCTCAAAGAGGTGAGGGGGTGATCTGCCGCACACCCAGAGCACACAGGAAATGAGCAGCCAGCATGGTAGCGGTCTCACAGGCTGGCCCATTTTGTAGAGCAGTGGGTCTGTACCAGCGGAAGCTTCCGAGGAGCTTTTCTCAGTGACGCTTTCTGATAACCAGCCAGGACACCCAGGCAGGGAGATGAAATTCTGCTATTTCTCCTCTTGCTTTTGCTGTGCACTTCTAGATGTTTAGCAGCATGTGAGTTAGGCACTTTAATGTAAAAGATTTTCTGTGAAAATTACCTCTTAACCCCCCATTTTCTTTGTGAAATTTTGGTGCTGAGATTCTATAGTTTTTCTTAAGAAACAGTAGAATCTTACTGAATACACCATTCAAGTTATTAATTTGACATTGACCATAAGATGAAAAATTGGAGATTTTTCTATAGTGCTTTTGATTATTGTTTGAAAAGAGATAAAATAAGTAACTGTAAAACTTGCCTTTTTCAAAATCTTGGTGTAACATTTTAGACACCACACAGCTTAACATCATTCCCAAATTACATTCTCATGTTTTTGGCTAGTGGTGTGCGGTTTTATTAAATCTGCAGTTTTCAAGTGCTTCCATACTATGACACAACTCACAGCTGAAAAATATTTTCAGATAACCCCAGCACAACAAATAAGAAAGGAAGTTGGCTGCAGCTGTCTCAAGCCCACTATTAAAGCATTATGGCCTTAAGATGCTGGGCAGGATCACACAAATGCAACAAAGCAATGTAACAACAAAATTTGTGGGCTGTAGCCCACATTAGCCACCATTAGCTCTTCTCCACAAAACCAAGTAGAGTTTCATATTTGCTTAGCAGGATTTAGTTTTCCTTCCATTTTTATGTCAGTGAAGAACTGGAAAACCTTTCCAATCCACCAGAAGGATCAGTATACAGTGGAAGGGGAGATTTTGGAGCCTGCAAAACTGTGATGCAGAGTGTGAGTACTGGAAGTCATGGCTACAAACCTTGGTGTATCAGGTCTAATATGAGCAGCTGGCAAAGTGGCAGGGAGCAATAGCCCCAGCAGTCGCAGTCTGTGGCTGCTGCCAGGGTGAGCATGGTCTGAGCACTTTGTGCACACGTGCATTTCCTGCAGAGTGGGTACAGGAGTGGTTTGTGCCCAGCCTGGCTTGTGGCCGTGCCCTGTGTTCATCACAGACCCTTTATCACTCCCCCCTGCACAGCTGCCTGCTCCTGTCTCTGCGCTGTGTTGCTTTTGCACAAGCAGTTGCATTTGGTCCTTGGTTACAGAAGCCAAGGAGAAGTGTAAATTGCTAAGGGATGAGGGTGGGGCTGAACTTGGCATGCTTCTCTTTACCTGACAAAACATATGAACGTGCTGGAAACCACACGAGGATTCTGCTGTGGTTTGGGGATTTCTCTACAGGGAGCCATAGTGACCTGTCACGTAAGAAAGACCCAGCATGTGCTGGAAAAGGAGCAAACACCTCTCCTGGCAGAAGTTGGCACAGTGGGCTGTGGTTACATACTGTGCATGATGCTGCTTCTCACACACAAGCGTGAGTACCAGTAACTGACACTTGCCAGCTTGAGGTTGGTGTACCATCTGGTGATACCACTTCTCCTTATGAGTGACAGTGTGTTGCTTTTGAAGGTTAGACTGATTTATGTCAAAATATAGGTATAACTGGCTCTCCTAATATAAAAGCGTGAGACCAAGACCCCTGTGTAGCTGGGGGTCTCTTTTAGTTGTTTCCTGTGCCATGGTCATTGAAAGAATATGAAATCTTTCAAACTTGCAAGAAAACTGTTCTTTCCTTTCATTGATAGGCATGCCAGTGGACACACAGTCTTCAGCCTGCCTCTTTTATTTCCATCAAAAGACTGTGCCTAAAAATCAGTAAAGACTTTGGAGTTCAAAGTTAATGAGCTACTGATATACCCAAATATCTATTAATTAACCTATCTATTAATTATCTATCTAATTATCTGTGAGCTTTTGTTTTTCTGACTATAAAAATACATTATGAAACAGCTGTCGTAAAACCCCTTCATGTAATTTATTTTCCATCAATTTAAATGTGAGTTTTTAAATTCTCGTCTCTTTCAGTGGAGTTTTAATTCTGGATGAAAAGCTGTTGTGTAAAGTATCTCTAAGTTTGAATCAAGTCCATCAGGATTCAAAAATAAAGCATGGGAAATGTTCTCATAATGTTCAAACATCTCTCTCCTAAAATATCTCTCTTTTCATATGTGTGATCATTTTCATTCAAAATATGTAAAAATCAGGATAATCAAGGAAAACTTTCTATGCTTCCCACTGAAGAGCTCTGCATTAAGATTTACTGTAGCATGGGGATTTGCATGATCTTTAAACCAACTGAAAGCCAAGTAGATATCAGCTATAAATATATGAAATGGCTTCTCAAAATACTCAGCTGAAGAATGAGTGAGAAGGATTTATGTATCACGTTTGGTTGTAGAATCTTTTCTCCTCTTAACCTATTCCATATGATCCACTGCTGTCTGCAGTTTCACATGTGTTATATAAAGGTGGCAAGAGAACAAGATTGTAATGGAATCAGAGGAAAGTAAAGGAAAACAGGCACTGAAATATATATTCTGCTCTGGCATATGATTGGTGTAAGATATAAATCAATATAAAATCTGAGCTACCAGGTATAACTTGTGCTAATTCCAGAAAAAATTTAAAAAAAGAAAGCACGTTCCTTTGAAATTGGGCTTTAATCATAACTGTGCACGGAACGTAGGCAGTTTGATGGGGGCAAGTATGCATGCCCATTTTTTAAATCTAATTTTATCTGCTTCAATTAAGGAATTCTAGAGAGGCTGCATGGTAAGAAAAAAATTCCTGCTTGTATAATGGATACATATTATTCTTAGTTTTTCTGTGTGCTGGATATAGTGCATGAATACAAATTCATGGCATAGATTGTGGAAGACAACTCCTTTTTTAAAATGTATTGAAAAAATAAAAAAATATAAAAATCATAAATCAACAAATGGAGGGCAAGTTATGATAATTGTATGTTTTATATCACACCTGCTACCTGAAAAGTAATTGAAATTATTTTGAAGCAAGCTCTTCAAATTTTTATGTACATGTGCGCACACAAAATTTAAGAACGATATTAAAGATGGCAGTTTCCCTGCTATGTGAAATCTCGACTATGATTTTAAACACGCTGCTATATACAGAGACAAGAAAAAGGTTTTTGTTGCTGGCAATCCTAAGGGGGAAAAGCTAAAATTATCAGGGAGTTTCTGTTTTATAAAATAAATACCCAACCAAATTATTGTTGCTTCTTTTTCTAGCTTTGCTCATGAACGTCCGAAGTTTAACGTTCATCACAGCAAAACGAATGGTGACATGCAGTAAATATGAGTTCTTCCTGAATCAAAAACAAATCGTCATGTTTTAGCAAGAGCTCATTATTGTGTATTGTTTGATCAACATTATTACTACTTGAAACATCTCTACATCTGACACTTTATTCTTCTCACAAAATATACAAAAATAATCTTCCATGGAACACTGTCTAATTCTGTTGTAACATTTTCCTTCTCCGTCTTTACCTCCCACTGAAATAAAACCTGTGCAAATACATAACTTAAAGAACATGGAGGACCTCCTTCTTCTCCCACTGATATTAGGGGGAGAACATCTAGGCTTGAGAATCTCCATATTTTGTATTAGACATTTTATAAAATCGGAGCAAAGTTAAACCTGAAGAGACTTCAGAAAGTAAAGCTGGAGATCTTGCAAGGGATCCATTGAGGAAAATGGAGAAATGGTAGAGCAATTTTTAAAGACCTTTTAACATTGAGGAGCATGTTATATCCCCTGTAGCATTCATGTATTAGCTTTTAGCTTTAGTTTAAGGGAGCCAGTCAAGAAGATCAAGTAGTGTGCAAACAAGGGAGAGGAGTGCAGTCCTACCTCAGGTTAGAGCCAAAACACACAGAAGTCAGCCTTCTCCACTGCAGTGGGCTTGGCACAGGCTCTGAAAGGGGGGAAGCCCTTTTGCCTGCAAATGCAAGCGTGTATATGGAGATGCCAGTTTGTTTCAACAATTTATCCTGTCCCACATCTGTGGGATTTAATATAAATCCATGCATCTCCTTAACAAGTCATTGTAACATATTGTAAAGATGCGTCTAATAAATGTAATAGCTGCATACACAGCAGAAATATAACAATTTACAATGGGTGACTATGTAATTTTATATGTAAAACTCTATCAGTTAGATACCTAGGTTATTGCAAATCCCCATTTAGCACACCAGTAATATCTGCTCATGTGCATACAAATACATATGTTCCTGTATGTAGACCATGACCATTTCAATAATGCATCCATTTGATGCAAAATATGTATGTAGGTTTTCAAATGATGGTAAGATATCTTGCTCACAACACGTTGTTTCCTACAGCAATCTGTAGCAATGTCTTTTGCAATGAATTAATATCAATGTGTCCATACATATATATGTATATGGACATACACATATGCATGTACATATGGATGTGATTTTTTTGTATACAAATGTATTGATTCATCACTGAAATACTTAGATTTTAAATATGCATAGACTTATTTTCTGTATTTTATGTATCTATATATGTGCATATACACTTCTATGCATCCAGTCTAGCAAATAATGGATCATTCTCTGAGAAATTATAAATTATTATTTAAAAGTAAGAAACGTTAGTTGTGTATGAAAGAGAAATGGATACCTGTGTCTGCAGATGGTAAAAATAGAGAACAAGCAAAAATAGGGGTAGGGTCAGGCTCACTGGAAAGAAAACACAGTAATTGTTGAAGGTTGTAAATAAAAGAGTACTTCAACAGCCTAAGAATACTTCAACAGCCATAAAAATTTGGGGAGATTTTGAAGAGTTATATCTGTAAAAAAAAATCCTACAAAAATATGTTACCAAAATATGTTGACAAATCAAAAATATGCCTTTTTGATTTTTCTCCAGCTTCAAGAAATTTAATTCTGTTAAAAGAGGATGTGGCATGAAAAATTTGAAGTGGTTTGAGGCCCAAAGTTGCAAACATTTCTACATTTCAATAATTCTATACCCACAGTAGTCTGATTAAAGTCAATTACTTAAATATAATGCATTTTATATTATCAAGGCTTCAGTTTGGCTACAATGCAGTTAGAGTTGCTGAAAATTTGCTTTTGACCTGTAAGTCATTCAGGTAGAAAAACTATTCATAGGTATGTATGATAGCACTGGAGTCAGCACGCAGCACTTTATCCATGTTCATCTGCAAGCGTGTCTGTATCCCCATCTGGACCCAGGAGCAGTTCTGTGTCAGTGTGAATATGTATGTACACACACACACACACACATATATGTATACATATATTTGTGTGTGTGTGTGTACAGAAACAGTGACTGTGAGGGACAGCAGACGGACAGATGGTTGATGAACTTGTGTGCTCGAATGTACATGTGTGTGACATTTGCACACCAGCTGCTCCATGTACAGCTGCATCTGTAGTGAAACTCCAAAATTTCTTCTCTGTTTAAGCGCAGAGGAGAAAAATTAGCACAGAGGAGGGTGGGAAAGAGAGGTGACATATCCAGTAGCCTGCAGAAGGAGAAGGCTAGGCTTACCTAACTTCAGGCATGACATGCTGCTCCATTTCTGGTGACTTTGAGGGTATTGGATCAGACTGAGAATGGTTTATGAGCTGGTCCTCTCTGAAGAGATTACTTTCCTACACTTGGTTGACCCCAATTTTAATTTGTAGAGAACATCTATACTGAAAATGGATCCCTTTTGAAAATGACCCATAATACCATGAATGCCGCATAGTTTGTCATTCACCATGTCATGCCATAAACATGGAGAAAAATTACTTCAGACTAATGGCTTGAATCTTTAAGTGGGTACTTAGCATTGCCAGATCTCATTGAGTTCTGTTTAGAGATTTAGGATCTTGGATGAGTACATGAGTCTTACAGGCTTTTTGTTAATTTTTGGAGTGGTTCTAGTAGTCTGTGTTCCTGTGTAATTTGTAAATTGCTGAATCAAGCTGTGATTAGCCGCAGAAAGAGGGTTCTTGAAGATAAAATAAATATTTCTTTTGTCTAATTCTCTAGTTAGAATGAGAGTTAAATTGTTTTTCTCAGCAACTATAATGAATTGAATAGATCTTTCGATGCGTTGTTATCCATTGCTTATATATTATTATAGGTACTATTACTAAAGAAATTAAATTAAATTTTATAAAATATAAGATAGCTCATTAAGTGGTTTTATATGTATGTGCAATGTGTAAGCATGTGTTTCAATACATATATTTTGTTACACAAAAAGCTTTCATCCCTTTACTAGGACTTCACATCTCAATTAATCTTGTAAATAACATTGGTCTGTTCGTTGTTGTTTTATATCAAGATTTCACATTCTAAATATGAGGGAATTTGCTTTAAATCTGAGAACTTGAGTTCCCTTGCTGATAATAAAGTTGACAAGATTACTGAATATTTGATCATAAATCTTTTTCTTAATTTGCCATGGTTAAAACTGCCAGAAAAAGAAACAGAGGTATTTTCAGGTGCTATCTTGCTCCAGAAGTGATTTTTTGGAAAGGTTTCTAAAAAAGTGGCTCTCTAGTTTCTTGAAATTTCATAAATTAGAAATTAACCCAAAATTTCTTTTTTTTTTTTTTTTTCAAAATAAAATACTGAAATTTGAAAACAGGAACAGGATTTCAGTTTGGTGAACAAGGGAGTGAATGAAAATTTCCAAGTTTTTATGTCTGCAAATTTTTTTCATTCTGGAAGGAGATTGTTTTTGAGATGACAAGACATCCTGGCTTTGAAAATATGGGGTCATTGCATGTTGCTTGCTTTTCTAACTTTAGAAAGGCATGGAAGAAATTATTGTACTTGAGGATAAAATATCTGTACAAAAGCGCTCATCCAAGCTTCTAAGCATCCTTTCAATTCTTTGAAATATAAAAGCACCTTGAAAGATAATCGGGCAATTAATCTGTCAGTATTGCAAACATATCAGATAGCTGAATTATTCTGCCAATGAGTGACCTGCCACCTCACTCTTGGGCCAAAGAATAGTGATGACCCCTGTGGTAGCCACCTTAGCAAGTGAATGAGTTAAATGGAGATTTTTTGGTGGAGTAGTTTGAGGAAAAGATGCAGCACCTTGCAAAGGTACAGGCTGTGAATCAGTGGTGCCACCACTGAATGCCACTATGGACTGAAACGCTGACAGTCTCTGAGGTGGAGGGAGGCTGATTGGCAAGACAGGGCTATAGATCAAAATTTTCTTGAAAGGAGTTAAGAAAACAGGAGGCAGCTAATGCAGATGTCAGAGAATCAGCTGAGTGAATGCATGGCAAGTGCAGCAAGGAGCTGTTTGCTTGCAGTCTCCAGACCGACTGCAGCTGATGGATTAGTTTTCAGGAGACCTGTGCTGTGGAAGCAGTCTGGAGTCTTGTATCTGAATGGAGCAAGTATACCTATAGCTCATCCACAGAGCTGAAAACCAGGTAGTGCGACCTTGACAACCAGGTGATCTAGCAGAGTGTCCAAACTGGAGTCACAACAGCCACAGTTTCTGTGTCACAAGGGGCAGCATCTTCTGGGTGCTGTCACTAACCAGGCAGCAGCGTCTCTGCCCTGTGTCAATGCCACCCTTCCTCCTCCTCCCTCTCCTGCTTGCAGGAGTTTTCCCAGGCCCTGTCCATGCCCTGTAGTGCCCACTGTGCGCATGAAGGTGGAAAGCTGCACACTCTTCTGGTCAGTGAGGGAAGTCTTTGTGCCTCCTTCCTCTCCTTGAGGGCGTTCAGCTAAGGGATATGAGGAGAATTCTTACATATCTGTGGTGCAATTGCAAGGGGCAGTGGTTACAGTCAGCACATTGGGGAAGAACTGTAGGCACCGTTTTGTAGATCCCACCTCTGTGTGAGGTGGGACTTAAATGAGTAGAGTAGGTAGGCAAAGACACTATTTACATTCAAGTATTGCACAGCTAGTGGAAGTATCTCCTGTGGTTTCAACCTCTTCTATTAGTCTAAATATTTTAATTTCCCTGCCATGTCAAGTCGCTTCAAGAACTGGCATACACAGTGCTCAAACTGAAAAATTAATCTGCTGTTATCCTGACATAAACAGGGACTCTGCTATGATGTAATTGAGGTAAGGAATGGCCATAATAGTTAGCGTGTTAACTGCTTTAACTCTCTGAAGCATTTTGTGACTGATCTAAAAAGCTGGTTGTTTGCCTGCATGGTTTGTTTATGTATGAGCTAATTCCATTGAAATTCCAGCCTACCTGAGAGTGCACTATCAGGATCTAAGGGAGGTTTTGAAATTGGAAGTTCCTGACTGTTTTTATTTTCCCCTATCATAAGATGCTGTCCATCCCCTGGAGATGTTTAGCCATAGCGAGTCATGCTCACAGTGATCTTATAGTAGATGCCAGAGATATTCTTGGCAGAAATGAAAATCCCAGCTGGTTCAGCTGATAAACTTATCCCTTTTGATACAGTAGTCCTGCTTTCCTTTTTTGGTAGAGCTCTTTCAACAAATACCAGATTAGTTTTTCATGGGATGTATATTCACTTGAACCCTCTACCTGCAAAGAGCTCAGTGCTGCTGTGCTCTGCTTTTCATCCCATCCCATTGCAGGTTGGCAACCCCACTCACCTTCTCCGTATCTTATTCAGCCATGATTAAATGTGAGGCATTTTACCTGCATGAGATTGCTGAGGTGCAGGTCAGACTCTGCCAAACAGCAACTGTGGTAGGGCTTCTTGTGCTCACATCATCAGCGAAGTCCGAGATCTCTGTAACCACACACTAGTGCCTGTATTCCAAAGACAGAGGGAACAAAACCTGAAGTTTATTAAAGATCACTGCTCAGCATGACCACACAAGAATAAGACATGCATTCTTATACCTAGTGATTTTATAAAAGGTCTTACCTTACTATTCAAATAATATCTTCTATTGTTATGAGTGATGAAAGCAGAAACAAAAAAAAACATAAATGAAGATATAGGTTTATATATTGAATTCCATATACAAAATTATTTTAATAAAGTCAATAAATTTTTGAAAATCAAATTGTTGGAGGAAAAAAAAAAGCCTCGGCAGCTTAGACTCCATCTCTAATTTGTGATTAGAAGGTATTCTGCAATCTTGTAATGGTTGTAGCACACTGTGCTGTCAGACCCAGACAGAATATGAGAGAAAGGGACAAAAACTTTTGCAAATATTTATAAAACTGGTTGTATACTGAGGCACAGAAGTGCCCAGTACTGTCTTTAAAGGACACTTTGAAGTACTGCTCTTTAAAGGACACTGCTTTTTGTTGATACTTAATCAAGTGTTTTCCATCCAGTGAGGTGAACTTGTGTAATTATTTTAATACACTAATGCTGCTCTTACCCTGAGGCTGCAACAAAGACCAGCTGTGTGCCTAATTACAGATAATACTTCAATGTGCCCATATGTAGTCCCAGTTACATATGGAGGCAGGTGAATTGTTGTTGCCAAATGCAAGATCAGGGTCATTGAAGGCAATTTGTCCACAGGATCACAATATGGACCTCGTTATGTACCAGGGTTTTTTATTATTCACTGATGGAATGTAGAACAATATAATTTGCTTTGAAAACAATTCTGCACTGTCACATTGGAGTATTTTATCATCTTGTATTGTCTGTCAGCTAGCCATATTCACTAGTCCTTAATATCTCTTTCAATCTTTAATAATTTTTATGCTTTAAAAATAACCAGCATAATTTGACCTGGTAATCAACAAGTTGAGTGCCAGAACAATCTTTTTATCTGTCTTTGTCTGTTTTGGCATTTATGAAATTGCAAAAGTCATGCTTTGGACATCCTTATTTTGTCCTACATTCCAATGTGCACAAAATAATAAACCTGAGGGCACTGAGGACTACTCGCACCAAATAAATGTTTGTTCTGCAAAGGATACGTGGTACATGGAAACTTTCTCCTGAGAATACGCAGCTTTGTCTGAATAGGACCCTACTGTCTTGTGGTGAAATTGAGGTGTTTTCAAACTGTATTGCTGACCCAATTTTGAAATAGAATACTTTGAAAGAGAGATTATGATTCATATAAGCAATTTGAATGTTTATCCTACATATGCTTTTTGAAATTTTCATAGATGTGTTTCGTAAACGTCTTGTTTAGTTCCCTTGAGAGCTTCTTTGGAGAAAAGAGAAGGCGAGAGAGTGGAGTTAGATCTAATGAATCTTTAAAAGCAGATTTTCATCTGCTGCCACTAAAGCTTCAATTCACAGTGCAGCCTGTTTCCCGGCAGCCAGGAATGCCGTGAAGCAGCCTCAGCTTCCATCCCACTTCCTAGAAGCGAGCGGCAGTGCTGAGAGCACGGCGTCGCTGGCGGGCCAGGAAGCACCGTCTGTTGCAATGACTCCTGTAGATACCGTAACTCGAGCACGCACAGGGACACCCGCAGACCTGGTGCCACCTCTATAAAGCAGCGTGCTCCGGCCACACGTCTTCCTTCAGCCGGGCCATCTGGTGGGAGAGATGCAGGTGTGCCAGCAGCACAAGAGGAGGTAGGGCATGGCTGCCACACAAAATGAAAGCAGGGCCAATAGCAGCTGCCGGTACCTGTAAAATGTTCTCTCTAAGCTCATCTAGCACTTTCCCTTTGTGTTCCCCTTTCTGTGGAGTAAGCCAAAGCTTGGAGTGTTCTAGAAATAAAGGGGGAGGAGGTGGTGTGTTAAGGTACTGAAAGTAGAGAGCTTTACAGTAAAATACAGTACATGCCCTTTGTGGCCATCATTTATTTCTGTGCAAATAGCTTTCAGCTGGGATGTCTCTCTACATATATGAAGGAAACAGAAATATATTATTTATGTAACAAACACGTGACATTTTGAAATTATGCAGTGAGTGATACTTTCTTTTTAATTAATCTTGTTCATCAGAACTAATTTGTTTTCAGTTTTGCTGTTAGTGATTTTCGGAGCATCTTGTGTGTCACCCTGTGTGAACAGTGAATCTTGCGCACAGTTAGTGGGGAAGAAACAAATGCTTTCAAAATAGGAAAATTTGACTGAATGCTGGCAGGAGCTCAAAAGCAATTACATACTCTGAAGAGTACTCTTAGTTCAGTTTTACAAGAGAGTAAATGCCAGGACAATTATATTCCCTTCAAATAAAATTTTTACTGGGGCAAGCATCGGTAGTGGGGCTTTCTTTGGCTTGTGCTTCTTGATTGTTGAAAGCAATTTGTGAGAAAAAAAATTAACCTCTTTCTGGTTTGTTTTTGTTTTAGGTTTTTTTTTTCTGTGAGTCTTTCTTTGCTTTTAAAAATTCTTCAGGTTTGTGTGACTTGAGATTCACTCCTGAAGTCTTTACTTCCTCATTGTCACAAGTGGTTCTGGGTTACTGTTTCATATAGGATTGTTTAAATAGTCAAATTGGTTAGCAAAGAGCTTTTTTTCCTCCTGACACCTCCAGAGAGCGTGGCTACATTTTCAAGGGAATCTGAATTGATCACTTAGGGATTCAGGATTCTGTCAGTGTTGGTGAAAGTCAGGGGCAGGGAATGTCTCACAGCATATTAGCAGCAGTTATATCAAAGTTAAAATAATTTTATTAGTCTCTAGACAATTGGAAGGAAAAAATAGCCTGTGTCAGTGGAAAATGGTAATAGTGCTAAGACTGTTAGTCCCTGTGGAGCAGCAAGAAGGTTATTTATGTGAATTGCTGTTGCACACACAGCTGGCTGGGAGGAAATGGAAAAGTTCATCATCCTCAGTGAGGGATATTTGCCATGCCTGTCCAAAGATGTGTCCAGGCATCTTCATCTTGATGAGGAATGGTTTGTTCTCTGTGGGTTATAAATGTTATAAAAAAAAATTATTTTTACTTTCCAGAAACGTCATTTGACTCACTGAAGATTTAAAACCGACAGAGTCATGTGGGAGAAGATGAAATTTTAGTCTCAAGTGGCAGAATCAAGTCATAAGAAGTAAAGAGATTTGGATGGTTTCTCACTAAATGGAAATTATATAGAAGGCCTCTAAGACCACTGCATCTCTCCATCCCGCTCCTGCTGCACAGAGACTGCACTCTTGGCCTTGGACGTTAATAAAATGCTGGATTCAGTCAAGTGTGTTCTGGTGGGAGACTCTGCCGTTGGGAAAACTTCTCTCCTGGTACGTTTCACCTCTGAGACTTTTCCAGATGACTACAGACCCACTGTCTATGAAAATACCGGAGTGGATGTCTTCATGGATGGTGTACAGATCAGCTTAGGTCTTTGGGACACGTCTGGCAGTGATGCCTTTAAAGGCATTCGCCCCCTCTCCTACCAACAGGCAGATGTGGTATTAATGTGCTACTCGGTAGCAAACCATCATTCCTTCCTGAACCTGAGGAACAAATGGATCAGCGAGATCCGCAGCCATTTGCCCCGCATCCCCGTTTTGGTGGTGGCCACTCAGACTGACCAGCGTGACATGGGTCCCTACAGTTCCTCCTGCATCAGCCCTATAGATGGCAAGCGGCTTGCCCAGGATGTGCGAGCCAAAGGCTATTTGGAATGTTCTGCCCTCAGCAACAGGGGAGTGCAGCAGGTGTTTGAGTGTGCTGTGCGGACAGCGGTCAATCAAGCCAAAAGGCAGAGCAGGCGGAAGCTCTTCTCCATTAATGAGTGCAAGATCTTTTGAGGACTGTCAGCAGTGGTTTTGCTCACGCTTGTTCTTTCTGTTTTCTCACAAAGCCACTGCAACGGGGAGAATGGGAGGTGAATCAAAGGAGGGCTCCTGGCAGGACCACAGTGCAGGTGCCTCTTGTGAGACGGGTGTGCTCTTTATCTGAGCCTCTTCCCTCCAAAACACATGTGTGCTATCTTGAAAAATGAAAGGTGCATACCCTTATCCACAAGCCTCTGTTTGGACTTCGCAAGCCTGAACTGCACCAGGCCTAGCCTGCAGATCTGCAGATAACAGCAGTACTGATTTTGGCTTTTATTTCTGTCAGTGTTCCTCAGTTGTTGGTTTGTCTGCATCTGCATTTATTTAATGACAAAATTCTGCCTGGATCAGCCCCCACCTCTGTCCTTGTGGATTTTTTTTACTTAAGAATATAGTATATAAAACCTGACCAATGTGTATTTTATTTAGAGGACTCTTGGATATATTGTTGAAAATCACAAAAGTTTGTTTTAATATTTCAGTGGTTCTCCCTTTAGCTAACCACAGAAATGAACTGTCCTGTCCATGTAATAAATGGCCTGCAGGCAAGCCTTAGACATGCCTGAGTCATGCATAATGGTCATCAGTATAGGTGATGGTCCAGCATCATATATGGTCCAGCATAGGAATATAATGGTCCAGCATAGGAATAATCAAAACTTAGTGACATTTGACAGCTGTCTCCTTCAGTTTTGTGAGATTTGTTACCTTAATATTGTTCCTCAACAATGTGGTCAAAGGTGGGAAACAAATCTGATTCTTCCTAGACTTCACGGGCTTACAACCTCAGGGTTTGCAGGGAGGGTTGGTTTAGACATATGATTGGGCTGGCAGGGATGAATCTGTGCTACCATCACCTCTGTTGTCCCTGCTGTAGTTCTGGAGGCAAAAAATTTCAGTCTCCAGAGATGGAAGATATTTTTTCATGAGCACTTATGTTCTCACATATTTTTAGTACACCTTGTTTCAAAGCAGTGGTTTCAGTGGAATCAGTCACCTACATTAGTAAAAGATTGAGTACATAGCAAGATTGAATGGATGTCTTTAGAATGGCTAAATTACTTTTTTTTTGAGTTCGCATGCTAATTATAATTGCCTAGGTTGTATCCAAGTAAGACTGGAACAGGCTTTAAATCCTGGGGAGCCTGTCAAGTCTAGGAGCCAAATCCTGATGTATATACTGGGGCCAAGTTACCTTCCTACACAGAAAGGCAGGCTAAGGAAATGGAAACTTCAGGTGTGTAAGAGAACTGCTGGAAGATGAAGTAGGCTCAAGACACAATGCTGTACATTCCTTGTGAATTGTCGTGGTCCTCTCCTTCTCATATTATCTGTCCCCTCTGTCCTTCACCCTCTCTCAGGTCTTGCAGATCTGTCTCATCCCAAGAGAATTTCTTAGTGCAGCAAGATTTTCTTTGTCCCTTTTCCTGTCCTTCTGCTAGCTAGGAACTAACCTTTGAGGGGCTTATAGCATGGTGCCATAAAAGGTGGCACATGGCACAGTAGGATTATCTCACCTGTGATGTAGGTGAGCAAGTATTTACACTGTGGGCACCTTGATTACCAGTAGGAAAAGGAACACCTGGTGTTGTGGTTGTCCCACCAGCTTCCAGACTGTTGAATATTTACAGCTCATCAACCTGATTGTAAGGGAGGCTTCTGATCATAAAAACATCCCGGTCTCATCTGAGGTTTTTGTATCAGCCTTAAATCTCTACAAACTTCTGCACCTGAGCACATAAGACAGGGACTTCTGTCACCACCCATCTTCCCTGAATTCTTCTCTTTCCTACTTCTCTTTCTTCTCGAGTGTTGATTTGTTACTGAAACACTGAAACACTAAAACTGACATATTTGTAAAAGAACCTGAATGGCATTGTACTTGTGTAGAGTTACGCAAGTGGCCAAGTATTTGCGGTCCTTGGTTAAAAATCTTTTGGCTTTTGGGAGAAATATTCTTCTACATTCCATACATCTTGCAACACCTCTCCACTGGAAGTCTTAGGTTTTGTAACTCTAATTTAAAAGTAGCTATTGTTACGATTTGAACATTAAAGACTGCATGAAAAATGTCGTGTTACGAATTTTCAAATCTGTTACAACTGGGGACATTTTTGTCATGTTCCCTACTCCACTAATGGATTGAATACCTGGTTTTAATTATTTTTAAGATTTTTAAGACATATTTTTTTTCCAGAATGCTCTATTCAATTGTCTTTGTCTTTCCTCAGTGGTTTAAAGTCTGTTTACAACAGTTCATGCAGTTTTTGTGTGCTGAAGAGCAGTAATCACCAGGTGAGAATGCTGTGTTGTGGTATCTACCGCAAAGTGCCACATTTGGGCACCAAAAGGCTCCACAGAACTGTTATCACAGACGAAGCCAGACAAAGATGTAACCGAAAATCTCATCTGTATTAGCTTCACAAAACTTGTTATGGTGTTTTACAAAATGAAGAATTTGATGTCTGTTGCAATTCAGTGAAGCCAGGTGGATAGGCTTCTTTGAGATGTCTGAACTGACGATATGGGGTACACAGGAAATGTAGGGATGGCTTGATATACTCCTGATTGTGCATTCTAGAGCCAGTGCAAAGTGTGAGGCCACTGGAAGCCAGCTGGTTTTTTAAATCAATTTGGAAAGAGTATAAAGTAATGGGGATTTTGGTTTCATGCTCTGTGAAAAAAACATTTCAAATTTTCACAGCATGGTTATTTTCAGACTCTCAAAGCTAAAAGGCACTTTTCCCTGGGAACAAACTGTGAATCACATATATTTCGGTGCCTGTAATTATGCGCTTTTCCCTGATCTATAGAACCCATGTGCTCAAAGAGTGTGGCAGCCCCAAAACAGAGGTTGAAATCTCGACACAGCAGAACTCAGCCGAAGACTTGGCCGAGTGGTATATTGGGGTTTGCTGCTTGCACAACTGCAGCCCTGTTCTCTGTGGTGAGAACAATGAGGGACTGCTGAGGTCTCCTGTGAAACCCTTCCAGGGTGGTTTTGCTTGTGTTCACTGTTTAGAGGTTAAAATCTGGCTCTGGTATTTAAAATACGTTAAAATGACACATGAGGAATTTCAGCTTCTTTTGCTTTGAAAAACAGCAAAACAGAAAAAATGTGCAGCCCTGCTTCAGTTGGGTCAAGCTTTCAGCTGAGAGAAGAGACTTTGCCCAAATATTCTCCTTCTGTTTTCTCAAACGGATGCCTTTCCATTTGTTGTTCTGCTGCTAATCTTCTTTTTGCTTCTTATTAAAACAGGTTAAAAGTTTTATTTAAAAAATCATTATTTTGAATACAGATTTCCCAGGCTTTTAAACTTGATATGCAACATACGGTAGAAATATTTTCTACAAGTAAATAGTAAATATATGTTTCAAACCATCACTCTTGCCCCCCCCCCCGACCCCCTGATTTTTCATGCAGAAAATTGTTCAAGCCTGCTAGATATAATTGATACTGTTTTGCCTGATATTTGCAATTAACAGTTTGCAAATTTTTGTGGGTACTCTGTGTTCACTAAAGTCTGTGAACACAAAATAGCTGATACTTGTGTTAATAAAGAAAATGTGTTTAAGGTATTCTATATATGGCACCATTATAAAAGAAATCACCAGAGGGATCAGACATGAAGGAAAAAGAAATGTCAGCACTCTTTACATCTCAGCCTTTCCTGTATTACTATAGCATTTGAGTGAATGCAGCCATTAGAATAATTTCCAATAAATGGGGCAATCCATGTCTTTTTAGCACTTTCTCCTAGTGCTTTGGTTGCACACAGCTCAGGTTAATATAAAAGGAGTAAAAAGCTTCATTTCAGAACATCAGAATGCTTCTCTGTTCTTGCCTTTGTGAGCAAGTTAGCTACCTTAACTTAATTACAAGTCAGTTCAGCTTCTTAAACAAGCCAGATGTAACCACAACAGTACTAGCCAAACTCCCTTGCTCTGAAATGACAATAATGAATTTATGTCCCTGAATATGAGGAAATGTATTTTACGTCTCAGAGATTTCCCTCACAATGGTAAGAGCTTACCAGTTATCAGCGTGTACCTCTCATAGCAGACCTGTGAGCCCTTCACCCTGTGCTCTGAGCAGCCAGTTATTGAAAACAAAATTCAGGAGGAAAACAACTTTTGTGTGTATCTAGGTGTTTATATTATATTGCTGCTTAACTACAGCTGTGGTGGCCTTTCCACTGACCTGGACCTCTCGCTGCATTGCGATGTGACACTGCAGCCTCTGTGTGTCAGCGGGGTCCGTGTCACTCGTGAGGCAGAAGATCATCATGATGAAGCTGCCCTGTGTATTCAGCAGGACAGAAGAGATGCTCCTCGGGACTCCTCTTACCTACATCATAGGCAATTGCCCTACTCTGCAAACAGAGCTGGCCCTGCCTCAGTCAGACTTCTGTCACTTGCAGGTGGCCTTGATGTAACACATTTATTTTTTGTGCCATTTCTAAAATCAGAGTCAGTATCCAAGTCCTTGCCGAGGCCTGGCTTCTGCAGCCACTGTTGTACTGGTAGCTGGGCTCCAGTTGCTGCATTTTGGAGGTGAGAGGAGGGGGGATGTCTCAAAGCACTGAGCTAAACCCTGTGGCACATCCCTTCCTGAGTGCGGGGAGCTGACCTCCAGCCTTGCATGAGCTGTGAGTTACTAGCAAGCAAAAGAATAGCTGTTGCTGCCTTTCTGGTTATGAAGTGAATGAGTGACATGTCTGTCTCGGGTCTTTCACAACCACCCTACGCAAGGCTGGCAGGGGCATTTCTGTCGTTGCTCCTCTCAGCCTGGGTATGATTCATAGAGGGCGGAGCAGCAGGGCATGGGCCTCTGTGTGGTGCTGGTGGTTGCTTCTGTCTCTGGAAAAGAGGAAGGAAACGACGATTGGTGTCTTCACTCGGTGTGAGGCGCTCGCTCGCCCGCGTCCGCAGTGTTTCTGAGAAGTCTCCAGCGGGCACCGGCTCCCACTGCACCCCAGCAGCTCTGGACTGTGCTTCAGAGGATGCCAGCTGAGCTGGCACAACTCTCATGCCGAGATCTGGGTGTCCCCCTTCACACTCTTTGCTGTCTTCTCAAAATGTTCCATTGCAGTTCAGCTGCCACAGAAGGGTGAGACTTTCAAAAGAGATGGCTTTGCTTTGAAAAGCAAGATCCCTTGCAAATGTCAGCTGCTCAGGCTGTGGCTGTGTCTGCTAGCTGTCTGCTAGCCACGGTCAGGGCAGCGGTGGCCGAAGCTGCGCAGCCAGTCTCAGGGTGCAAGGGGAGAGACCAAAGGCTGATATTTCTTGGCTTGGCAGATGAATTAAGTAGAAGCAGCTGGAGGGAGAGGTGTCTTATATGCCAAACCTCTTCTAACACATAAACACTGCTGATTTTTCTCTTTCTTAGAAAGCTCAGTTTTTAAAATATATAAAATGCTAAGTGTCTTTCTGGCTATTGCCTTACCACTTTCATTTACCTGTCACTGTGACACCAGATCTGATGCTTAAAGGCCAGTGATGCAGTGTTCTACACAGCATGTGTCTGAGGAAGCGTTAAAGGTCACAGGATTCCACAAGAGACTCATTTAGAACTTGTTATGTATCTTGGGCATTGAAATGTATACAGATATTTTAAATTATTCTCTTGTATGTGGAATTAGTGCTGGTATCTGATCCATCATAGAATTATTGATCAACTAAACCAGAGCTGCAACCTTGGCTCATAATTAGGGCATTGGCTTAGACAATGAACTTTGCTGTTCAGTCCCTCCCGCATTGTGCAGAGCTTGGCCAAAGCTCAATCAGGTCAGGTGGGGAGCTTTTAAACTCTGGGCAAGGCCTGTGGAAGCCTGCACAATTAACTTTTAGATACACAACTCCAAACTGACTGGTGATGTGACTGACCAGTTTAGGATCAGCTTGACCCAAATGAGTTCACTTTGCCTGAGCCTGCTCCCCGTAGCTGTCTGGTGGACGGCAGGAGATGAACTGCAAGCATGAAATGCTACTACACAGACCCACTGGGTGTCTCTGGCCCCTCCTCTGCAACTGGGTGACACCGGTCAAGCCATGGCTCTAGTGGCCCCCCACATGAGATGGACACATGGCAGTGACCTTTTCTAAAGTACTTTCATTTGGTCATGAAAGATCTTGGTGCTGGTGGATATTTTAGCATTTGTCAAGCCTGTCAGATGTTCCTTCTGACAGGTTTGAACTGCAGAGTTTGCTCTGAATGTCTGTAGAACATGTATTGGGACTAGATCTTTCCAGAATTTCAACTCACTGAAGCCACAGGGAGTGGGTAAGCATAAGGGACAGAAAGAGAAGGGACAAGATATAACAAAAAATTAATTGCTTTACTACTTTAACAGTTTTTAGTTAACATAATGCCCTTTATAATTTTACAAAATATCAGTATGGGTTGAGCTAACATCTCATTCATATGTTTAGAAATCAAATTCTTCCTGAGAGAGTTGTGCTGAATGCTGGGAAGGTAGGGAGAATGTCCTTCCATGGTTATTCCTGTCCCTCCTTTTGGAGCATGCTCTGACATTCCCTGTAGTGACTGGACTCTGGGCTGGAGTGATCTCAGTGTGTGCATCATGAGCATTCTTACAGCCCTTTGTGATAGTAAAGATTTTTTTTCTGCAGAAGGAACCGTCAAGGGTACTCATTTAGAGTCTCAGGCTCACAATGCAGTACAAGACACAATTTCAGGAGATTAACTCAAGGGGAGGAGCATCTGACTCTGCTCCACATCTTCCACAATTTTCCACCTGGCTGCCAAGAAAACCAATGCGGTGCCCTTGATTTGGAGCATTCTCAAGATTTTGTCTCTCTGTTGGGCAGGGATATATCTCTCTTATTTTCCCCTGAATATCCAGAGACATTTAAAGAAAATAAAGCATCCTTACTGGAAATATTTCCCTCTTTCATAGCTGACACATGCTTCTGGCTCCCACTACAGATGGGTCACAATTTAACTTTTAGTTGACAGTTGAAAGAAATTCCGTGAGTCTTGCCTCGCAAAAAATTGCAACTTCCCAACCACACCCTACAAAGAATAGCTAGTTCTGGTGCAGCTGATCTTTGCAATAGGTGACAGCCAATACTGGTGGAGTTAAGTCTTCGTGAAACTGCACAGAAGAGACTGGAGCAATACCACTATATTGCTTATTAAATACATGAGGGATATGCCTTTGAGCTAAGAGCACAAATAGCATATGTATATGCACAAATAGCATATGTATAGCATTTACTATACGAATAGCAAGTACACAGATGAGTTTAAGAAAGATCCAAGCCAGAAGGCACTGGTTAACTGGGTTAAAAGACTGAGTCCTGATTGGGATCTGGGGCAAATCACTCAGGGATGCTATTGAACAATCCAGAATTAACAGGGCATTCACCAAGTATAGAATCCTAGATGTGTGCAGGGTAGTGATCTGGTGCAATGCCTATGACAGAAGAATCAAAACAATTGGAAACCTGAAAGCTAAGGCAGGGTGGCATGAAAAAAACCTGCCTTTAACTTCGCAAAATCAGTCTGCTGAGCTGCGTGTGCCATGGCAAACATGAGAAGCTACAGGAGTGCCAGGCACGATGAGTGAAATATAGAAACAGCTGTGAATCATGTAATTATATCATGTAATTGGAGTCTGTAAGCACCAAGAGAGGACACCTGGCATGGGAAGAGGAGAAGGCAAAAGCCTGGGAGCTCAGAGGTGCTCTTCACAAGAGCACTGAACAAAGCTGCAGCAGGAGATGGGCCAAGTCAGCATGAATGTGAATGGAAATTACATTCATTTCTGTACAGCGCAGAGGTATGTAAGCAACTGTAATGCTAAAGTAACCCCTGAAAAAATCCCTGGGCTGTGGAAAAAAAAAGTTATACAGGGCCTCTGAGGACTTGCAGGTGCATAAGAAAATAGGGAAATAAAAGTCTTTGCATGGACCAGGGGGCTCCAAAGTTGATAGTGCTCTGTGAAGGCGATGCTGTGATTTTCTGATGGGAACAATGGACATGGAGATTTTGAAGCATGAGTCTGTGCTGGTGTTGCCCTGGCAGACACAGCTTACAGAGAAATGAGCCACACTTTCTCTGAAGCCCAACGGGAGGGAGGTGATGAATCAGCCTGATTCATGCTGGAAAGGTCTCCCAGATGCAGCAGCCTTAGAAACCCAAGCTGTGACCAAAACAAAATAGAGGAGCTGTTCAATATCCAGGGTGCAGCAATGGGTCCACAAAGTCTTGTGGGCATCCCAGAGGCTGTGGCAGGACCATGTCTGACAGCAAGACTGAGTCTGACACATCCCATCCCTGGCTTGTCTTGCCTGAGGTGGAGGGGTGTAGAATACAGGCCTTTGAGGGATGTCTACAGCCCACACAGGCAGAGGTGCCTGAGCTAAAGCCACTGGGCCCTGAAGCAGGAAGCTTGTACCTCTATTGATATGGCACTAAGAGATGGCACTCACCTCAGTAATAAGTCCCACTCTGACCTGTATTTAACAGGGTGCAGTGAGCTTTGGGACTGGGCTGAAAGACACTGAGTGTGGCTGGAGCACCAAAATTTTCAAGAGAAGCTTGCCACAATAATACAGCAATCACAATAAGAGGTGCAAAAAAAAAAAAAAAAAAAAAAAAAGAATTGGAGTAAAATAATGACAAGTTCATTGTGTGCCTCCAGTGTGTGCAGAACTTCACATGACAGCAAGCAGCTGTGAGGAACTTTGCATCCCTGCACTCATCTTATGATTTGGTGTTCCCATTAGGGTGTGAGTGAAGGAGCCACAGCTGGAACAGGCAGTGACCATGGTGGAATGAGGTCTGCTCATCCTTGACCTCACAGATATTGTGCAGGACAGAGGGAAAACAGGAGGCAGAATCAGAGACCAGCAGGGTCAGATTCAAGTCTGCAAAAATAGTTTTCTGTCGCTACCTCTTATTCACTGGCCATGTAAGTGAAGGGATCTGGTAACAGCTTTAAAACATCCGCTAGGATTGTCACTTATGGAGGGTAGTGCAGGGACTCCATTTTCCTCCATGGATTGAGGATCAGGGCACGAGGCTGGTGCCAGACGTATTTGTACTCAACTAAGAGGCAGGAGATGTGCAAAGTACAGTTGTCATGTGCCTCATCACACCAGCTGGAGGTGTAAAGCATCCGTTGTGCTGGACAATGCAGTCAGTCCTATTTTCTGCTTTGCCTCCAGGAACAGAGCTTGTCCTGGGGAGGCAGCCTGTAGTACCATGTGTGTAGTAGCATGGTCCCACTGACCATGCTAAATGCTTGGAGAGCAAAACTCTCTTGTGTATTCCTCTACATTCAACTACTGAAAGTTGTCTGGGACAAGATGTACAGGATTGAGCCACATTCTGCTGATATGGTGACCACGTTCTTGGGCTTGAACCTATTAGCAACACGATGTCAAAAGAGCAACACCCCTTTCTTCTTGCTCCCTGTCTGGCCAGTTCAGCACAGCAGATTCCCATCTATTTCAGTCCAGAGGCCTCCACTGCTGATCTTCCAACATGTGCAGTACAACCCTTGCAAAAACCTTTTCCCTTCACAGGCTGAGTGCACGTGTGAAGCAGATCACTAAGAGGCAGGCCTGCATCTTGTGCCTCCAGTGTGCTCCAGGTCAATGAGAAAGCTCCCTCTTGATGTAGCAACTATTGATCAAATTGCAAAACCAATTAATTCTGTCAGAGGTGCTGCTTGGACAGCAAGGCAAGGCAACTCCCTTAAGACAATTATAAACTCAGATATTTCTACTGTACAAAGAGGGTGAGGGTCACAGAATGAAAAATACCATCAAGCTAAAAGACAGAGATGATGCAGTCTGCAAAAGCTGATACGAGAATTTTGTGATCACTTCTCCATGCCCTTTGTAGGAAAGAACAAATGCTGCTGGTGGTGTAATGAGAATTCAGTCATGCACCTGTGCTTTAGGGAGCTCAAGTCTGAGTAATCCTTGGATGAGCCAACAATGCACAGATTTAGCATCAATGGCCACAAAATTAATCCCAGAGTAAATGGCACAAACAGGAATAATCTTTTTCTCTTTCACTGAAGTGTCCAGTAGTTTGACACTTGCTGTGTCCAAGCAGCAGTTTGTTCAGTAAACTGTTTTTACTGGACCACCAACCTGCACTGAGTTTCAAATTCATGGACCGCTTGCACGTATTGCAAGGAATATTTTACAATTTTGAGATGGATATGGCATATTTAAGGGGAACTCAGTTCAAACATATGTAAAGTAAGCTTACTGGGATGGTCTGCACACCTGCAGATGAGAACATCTGAAGAGCACTTAGGTTCATAGCTGTGCTGAGACCACTTTATCAAAAAGTAATGAAGAACCGTAACAGCAGCAGAGCTGGAGGCTCTAACAAAGAAAAGAATGTAAGGATGTGGTTTGCTCTCAAGAAGGTCTTCAAAGAGGGTAGGAGGGGGAAAGAGAGGAGAGGGGTGGGCTGCTGTAAGCAGAACAGTAGGAGCTACAGAATAGCAAAAGGAAATAGCTGAGGCTGTAAGAAGTGAAAAAAGTTGCTGAGAGCTGAAGAAAGCTGAGAAGAGATCATGTTGCTGAAGGGATCTTTTTGTCAGCCCTGTACTCCTGTTTTTAAAAACTGTTCATGATGTGGTTTGCAGCACAAGAATGTCTTTTAACATGTCTTTTAATGTCTTTTATTCTGATGTTCCTACTAGGAGAAGACCAATGTGATATTCCAACTAGGAATTCCAATGTGAGGAATGACCTGAATTTGCTGGTCCGTTTGAAGGACTCTTCAGTGAAGTCAGTCTGCCATGCAGGACAGTGCAGAAGGACATCTAAGGCCACCCCCAACCCAGCACTCTCAGGCAGAGTTAAAGGCAAAGTTTAATATGCACCCTTAAAAAAGCAAATTTGCTTTGTACCTGCACTGCAGTAGGCTGAGACACTCACGTATGGCCCTGTGTTCACCTCCCCACCTGCTCCTCTCCCAGACCTTATCTAGGCCTCAGGACACGGGTCCTTGGCTCTGGGGACTGTGGCACGGGGAAGGTGCCCCTTGGCCTGTGCAGCTCTGCCCAGGGCCAGGAGCTTGGACCTATGTCCCCAAGAGGAAGACTGAGCTTAGGAGCAGGTGAGGTGACTGTTTCAGTGGTGGTGGGTCAGGGGGGCTGTGGAGAGAGGACAGAACATCTGTGAATGCCCTGGGGTGTGGAATGGCACAAGAACTATGACAGCCAGTGACACCAAGTGGTAGCAGCCAGGGTGCAGTTGTGTTTGTGGCAGTGAAATTGCTGATATTTTCCTTGGTGCTTTGGAGCTTGCATATTTAATACAAACATAATAGAACTGGTAGGGAAACCCAAGGCTTAGTAGCCTTGTGTTGCTAAAGGAAAGGTTTCCAAGATACAGCCTCACACAAAGTAAGTTTTGCATCTTAGGTAGAAGCTTTTCACTCTTCTGGGACTGGAGCTTTGGGTTTGCTGCCTGGGTTTGCTGAGAAGCAGCCTGACAAGCATGCAAAGGTCTCATCTGCCAGTTGAGTGATCAGAGTAAAAAACCACCTTGTGCCTAAGATAAAGGGACACAGAAAGCAAGCCTTCAGAGCATGTGCTAAGGGACTGGCATTCTCCTGTGAAGTCCTGCACATGTTCGGTGGCTTCTGGTGGCACAGGGTCCCTTTGGAATATGAGCTCTACATACCAATGGGTTTTTGCAGAGTTTGCTTTTGGCACAACATCACTCTGAGCACAGCTTAGAGCAGAGCTACTGGCCCAACAGGTAGTATTTCAACGTGCTTCAGATCCACATATGCATCTGTGTAACACTGCAGAAGTATTGTCAGGAAAGAAGCATTTGCAGAATTGAAGAAATGTGAGGCTAGCAATCAACAGCTGTTGGCAATGTGGTCATGGGCTGTGCTCTGTCCTCTGCTTGCAGAAGTGTTCTCATGGGCTCCATCAGCACCAGCCGTTTGCAGATGTGCAGCAGCGTGGGCAGGAGTCTGCTTCTGCCTCCCACCCACTTTCCCAAAAAGCAAACCCAGAAGTGTAGCAGACATAAATAGGTACTTCTGACATGTGATTCCCTTCGTCTGTTCCAGACATTGGTAAGGTGAACCATGCCCCAGAACAATTGTTGCTCAGTCTCAACTGTAAAAGGAGTCTAAACAACTTGCTCAGCCATAGCATGTCCATACTGTGACATCTGAAGGTGGGGAGATTCATTCCACCCCTGTCTACAGACACTGTCACAGATGACAGCACAGCTCTGGGACCCTCCCTGCCTTTTCTGACATAGGTCTGGTGAGTCCTGACACAGCTTCTGCTGCTGTGGTGCCTCTATGTTACAGCAGAATGGGTGAAGCTGTGTTTCCCAGGGATCTGTATCTCAAAAGTGGACGAGTCCAACTCAGACAACAACTTTTTCACATTTCCATTACGTTTTTAATACCTGAGTATCTCTTATGTTTTTGCTCCTCCACTGAATTTAATTGAAATTTGCCAACAAATGAACAAGTTATTGCAGAGAAAACAAGCAGAAAGCAATCACATCAGCCTATTTTTCTTAGGAATTGAGGGGAGTAGAGTGATCACCTTATTTTTGTGCTTAGTCTGATCCCTAGGGAAAAATCTTTCCAAACACCATATTCCACAATATAATACACAACTGATGCACTGCCATTGAAACTGTGAGCACACATTTAACAGATTTCTACTTGCATTTACACCTTATTTTATATTACAATGTCATCTAAAGGGATGGAGGCACTTGTCACAGCAATTGTTTGCCTTCCTGAAGTTAATTGCACTTTAAAGGTTCTTTTTTCCCCACCAGAAGCAGAACTATAAACTGCCAGGAATGACTATGCAAGAAAGCAGCATAAAGGTATGATCATGTATATTTGATGTAGGATCGAATAAAACTCAGAGGGATTAGAGACAGAGATAAGTATATGTGCCTAAATCTTTGGAGTTCAAATTCTGCATCAAGATCAAGACAGGGATATTCTGCTCTGTAGATTTCAGGCACTTAATCTCAGAGCAGGCACTTCAGAGCTTTCCTGTTGCATGGGGCATAAAGTCAGTTGTGATGACTTCATGTTGGATTTAGGATTTCTTGAGACAGGGATGGACATAGATGGGATGTGAGGGATGTGCAGTGTGAAGGCATAGCCTGATGCTAATACAATGGGTGAGCCCTACTTCTTTAGCTATCTTTTCTCATAAAAGGGTCCCTGTTAACTTTGCAGCTGGAATTACATCCAGAGAGAAATCCAGAGTTCATTTTAACACTGAGTTAACCGTGAAATTTGTCAGCTCTTGGATTTGTAGCAGATGTGTTATAAGTCTAACCATTTAAATTGTTCACCAGTTACTCATTAAGGTTAAGACTTTAAATTCTTTCACAACATGGCACACAGTGCTTGGGCAATCACCCAGCTTGAGTATGTCCCCCTGTCCTAAAGGGAATGAAAATGATTAAACTAAGCACAGGTTTAGTGAGCTGCAGCATGAAGAGAGGTTCTGGCTCATCTACCCTGCAAACAACCGCATGAGACTGCAGTTTTACTTTTTGATGTGGTCTCATTGCAGAAGAGTATGCCAGCTGAATTATCAAAATGAAATACTATTCCCTTTACCTGGCTAAGCACTTGGTAATTTTACTTAAGATTCTGGGGGAGGAGAGCTGAAACTGCTGGAGTGGGCATCATATCCATAGTTCAAGCAATAATTTAGTCCATAGTACCTTCATGGAGGAGCTGAGGTCTCGCAGCTGGTATCCTGATCCCCTTCATGGAGGAGAAAAGGAGGACAAGACCTAGATCTAGAAAGGACTAGGTCTTGTCCTCTGAGGTCCACACACATAAGAAACTGCAGTGAAATAGGGAGGCCTCTGCTGCCTGCATGCCAGACAATGTTTGCTGTATAAAATCTTTGGTGAGATTAGGGTGTGCTGCTGTTCTTTTATCAGAACCCTTTAATGAGAGAAGGGGCAGCTTTTAGAAGCAGAGTCCCTCCTTTGATAGCAGATTAACTTCCCTCTCCCTCATTGCATGCATCTCTAGATCACTGTGCTGAGCTGCTGCTGGGATGTGGGAATGGTTTTTAGTATAAGCATGTCTGGTATGTACTTATAAATTATATTTATTTTGGCAACTTTCTTACCTATACCAGAAGTTACTAACAGCAGTCAGAGGGCTCTGGCTACTGAACACCTTCCCTGTTCTGTGGTCTCCAGCAGATCCTCCCACTGCAAATAGTATTCTCCCACTTTAACATTCACTAGTCCTTACATTAAACTTCTCCTGGAGTATTTCCTGGATGATGATTTCATAACAAAAAGTATTTCACTGAAAAGTTTGTCACTGGCATTCTCAGCACTTGTCAACCCTCCTTCAGAGATAAATGCCATTGGGAAGGTGGTGAGATGCGTCTGGGTTCAAAGTGATGAAAAATTGTCTGTTTGACATAAAGTGACCTGGAAGTTTCTGGCTTAGCCTGATCAATTGCAAGTGTACATCTCCAAGTCTGAAGATAAGACTCTTGACTAAAGATAAGAGCTCTTGCCTGTGTAATCTTACTCCTCTTTTGAATTTTAAGTGCTGGTTCTTACCTAGGATGAGAAGACACGCCACCATATAAATGAAACCTCTGGACAGCTCTGAGTTCTGCACTAACAAATATTTGGCTGCTGGGCCGTTTTATCTCCCACTTAACAGGAGATAATAGATCCTATTCAGTGGGAGCCTGACCATTTAAAAAGGAGTTAAGGTCTTTTTTATCCTATACCATGGAACAGAAATATGGCACCCCAAAATAGAGACAGATAATTCGATTAGAGGATGTGTGAAAGCTTTAGCTTTGCCAGGGAGCTAATTCCCTCAAAGGACACAATCTGGACTGGATTAGAGGCAAAGCTTACTGTGGAGTAAACTGCGTGGTTACAAACCTCTGGGTGAATGCTCTTGCTCTTTGATGAAGTGTGAAGTCATTTACACCTTTTTGCCATATGTTTTGCTGAGTAGGAGTGTGTATGCAAGGGTAGTTACCATGGAATAAATGACATGCTGTAAAGTCACACTGCCAATTAAATTTATTTATGTGCCCATGCTTTTAGCCAGAGGAACACCCTGTTTCTGGATGGTGGGTGAGGAGCAGTGTGAGGAAAATGTACTGTCAAAACAAAGCTGCCTCTGTGCACATGTAGTAGGAAAATCAAGTGGTTTTGAAACATTATGGTCAGAAATCGTGTGCCTACAGTTGGGTCCCCCATGTTCTTGGCTGTCTCAGTCTGACTCAAAGGTAGCACATGGGGTCAGCCCTGGAGAACTGCAAAGAGACTGGTGGCAGAAATGGGAGACTGAGCGTTGGAGATGATATCTTCAATTCACGTGCCAATTAAAATTGACGGGCACCCAGATCCCTTCTTCAGGGTTTGTAGACACAAAAAGAACAATAAAAAATATTACTACTGGCTTCTGCAGGACAAGGTGGAGAAGTTTTGTGAAAAAAAGAAAAAAATCTGGACCTGCATCAGTGCTTACTGTATGGTTAGAGGTGTAGTGGCAGGCATGCTCCTGAATCTTTGGCCCAGGAAGCCTTCCTTTTATTTCTGCACTCACACTGGGCTTGGCTGCACTCTGCCTGTGGGAGTATTACCATGTGTTGCATCACTGGATTTTTCAGCTTAATTTTGCTGCTTAGTTTTCCTCCAGGAGTCTTCAGAGCTCTTCATTTTTCCTGTCTCCCTGATGGAAAAGAGATAGGTAGCGACACTTCCACTGAGGTTAGGATGAGCAAGTCCAGCAATGGGGATGTCCTCAAGGGGCTGGGGAAGGCTGGGAAGCTTTTCCTGGCTTGTGAGAGCTGCTGGCAGCTCCTGCTGCACCACTGCCCTTGGCCAGCTTTTGCAGCCACGGTCACAAAAAACGAAGTAGATTAATTGTGGGTTAGGGTTTTTTTCAGCTACCTTCTTTGGGCGATATTAAGTACAGAGGTTAGTGGTGAGTGTTGAAATACTCTCCTGGTTCTGAAGCTTTTTCACAGGGGCTCAGATAAAGTGGGGGAGTTTCTTGTGTTCGGTGTCGATTGGAGAATAAACTCGAGTATGCTATGTGGCTTAACCACAGGGACCTGTTTTCTTGCTCTGCCGGAAACACCTGCCAAAAAAGCTGTGTTCACTTGGGCTGTATAAAGAAAAGCCCCAAATGAAACCTCCAGCCTTATAGCACCAGGTCAGGAGGTGATTCTCACAGTACACTTGTTTAAATTCAAAGCATCTCACTGTGCCAGCTGGATATGAAAATATTATGGCTGTTAATTAAAATAGAATATCAATATAAAGGAATTAACAATGCTTTCCCTCTCATAATTACCAAAGAAATACCTTTTACTCTTACTGAATTGGCTAAATTACAAGAAGAATATGGTTGCACTCAGAAAGAGTCAAACTAAATATGTGTGGAGAGTCTCCCTTACATGGGGAGAGTGATTTATGCTAACAGAAACAGAAGCTGAGGGCAGCTGGGGACCTGGGGTTTTCTTAACCACAGGAAGTAAGAGCTCCCTGGTCCCTCACCCAAAGAGCCACCTATTGGGCTGTGGGGTGAGTTCCCCTGGAGAGAAGCGATCCAACTGCCATAGTAACCTCTATGGGTCAGTTGAGTGAAAGTGTCCAAAGGGCTGCCAGCCCCCAGGTGCAACAACACATACTGGAACCTGATCATGCCAGAGGATCCAGATTCACAGTCATGAATATGAGCAAGATGATTGGGACTACAGCTTGTAGTAAAGCTGTAGAAAGGGAGATGCCTTGTGCGCCAGGGAATTAACAGATGGTTGTCTACTATCACAGCTGTTTCCTCAGAGTGAGCTTCCTCTAACTAAAGATCCTGCTGGAAACTAGCTGCAGGACTGTGGAGTGCAGTGTGATGCTGTTTTCTGAACACCCAGTTGTCACCTTGTTCAGTTGTGTCCTGAACACATGGATGTGAAGCACTATACAGGTAGCTATTTCTTCAAACACCCTGATGTATGAAAGGTGGCACTCAGCCTTGTTATGATCATGCTTCTCAGACACTAGTCATGTAATCTGTGCTAAAAGTCTAACAAGTGCACCAATTACAGAGTATTATTTATGTTAGCTATCTCTTTTATGTCCTTTGCTGCTTTTGAACTGAGCGGGGCCAACTGTGATGTGTCAGCCAGGCTTTAATTAGAGGCTCCATTTGAACAGTACCCAGGTTTGATACATCCTTTCAAGAGGGGTCAGTGAAGGACACTTAGAATTGTCAAGGGGAAGGCTTCTGTAGGCAAGGAGACTGACACTGCAGCAGCGACAGGTAAGGTTGGGTGCAGCTGTGATGGAACTGCAATTTGGACACTTCCTTACTGGTGTCCCATTATCACCAGCTGTCAGTTAGCTTTACTTCTCATCACACTAGACAGTAAAAAGAGTGCAGGCTTGTATCAAGTAACATTGTCACCACTGCAAGGAATGGCCTTTAACCAGGGTGTAAAAAAAACCAAACCAACCTAGTGAAGTTCTTGAAAGAAAACACCATTTAATGTAAGATTACACAAGGTCTAAGTGCAATTAGAACAAACATGCTGAATACCATGTGCATTGCCCCACAAGTCCCAGTTTTAAAACCATGACACTTCATTCTCAAAACCACCACAGAGTCACCTTCCACTTGTTCCTCCCGTTCTCTCTAGCTTTACAGAGCACTGAAAATTTAGCCTGTATGAAGTATAAAATTTGTGCATTACAGAAGATACCCTCTACTACGAAAGTGCAACAAAAACAGAAGTATGTCTTTTTCAGAATCTTTACCACCACCTTGCCATTCTATTAATCATTTTGTGAGAATACCCGTGAGATACTCCTGTTAGGGTTCCTCAGCCAGAAGGAATGCACTGCATACTGGTTTGGAGGAAGTCCAGCAAACCTAAGACCACCACGGAAGACAGTGAGGAACTCCCTCTTGGTCACAGCCCTGCTGTCTGAGTGCACAAAGAGAGGCCCCTGTCCAGGTGGCCGTGCTCTCACATAGATGCGGAGAGCTTCAACAGGACAGACCCAGGTCTCTTTATGCAGTCTCAGTCGGATTAAACACCTCTGTTGGCCCATATGAGATGGATGCAGAAAAAGGGTCGCACTTCCTTCTGTCAGCCGGAGGTCACTCAAGTACAGGAGGTCTGGCTGTGCTATATTTTGGTGATTTGCCACCATGTCTTCTATATGGAGTACACCAAAAAAAGCTACAGTAAAAATGGCACGGAACAACATACACTCATAAGGACAGCTGCACACAGACTCCAGAGTTCCCAGGAGAGATCTTAACACTTCAATTGTTACAGGAGAGTATTCATTATTTGAATGGCTAGTCCTCCGTTTCAACCTTGACATCATGTAACAGAGGAGAGGATCTGGAAGAGGATCGGGATGGTTTACCATTCTGGAGATGAAGGACAGTCCTTCCATATACATTATTATTTTCGTGGGAGGCTGATCCTGGGACTCCATGGCGACCAGAAACTCTCTAATTTGTTCAGCTGGAATTGGCCAGACTGAAGACAGAGACATGGCTTCTCTAAAGGAAAGAAAGTTTTTCAGGCCTTCATGGTAGACTTCCCATAAGTGTCCCTCTCTCGAGTCCTCCAGTAACAGCAGAGCCTTCAGGGGCCAAGGGCCCAAGGAAGTCTTCTCAGGAACCTGGCTGAGCTTATCTGCTGAAAGAAAACAATGTTAGTAATGGTAAACAAAAGCAGACAGAAGTTCCCTCCCTTTCAACATGCTTCAGCCTTTACTTGAACTTTTTTGGAAAAAAAAAAAAAAAAAAAAAAGCCTGTCCCATACATTCTTACGACTCTCATCTGCAGAGTTTCCAGCAGCCAGAACAGAGGAGGAGGATTACATTCTCAAAACCCTTAACCCCCCACCTATTTGTTGCTTTAAAGCAACATCTCAAGCCTGACAGACGACAGATCTGCCACCCTATTGCAAGGTTTCTGTGACCTCAAACCTCCATCAACGGGCACGAGTGGCCGGAGTGACAAAGGCACCACAAAGTAACAATATATTCAGGAGTGCACAGAGATCTCCGAAGTCTTCCAGTAGTGTGGTCAGACCGGATGGAAGAACCTGGCAGGACTCTACCCGCCTCCCCCACCACTCAGCTGCCCACTGCCCCTCCCTGCCCCCCCAAGGGCACAGTTACCAGTTCCTTCCCCGCTGCCAGCCTCCAGTCCTCTGGTTCCACAGGGTCCGCTGCAGCCAGCCGGACCACACGGCAGCCACCCCATGCCGGGCTCCCGCCGCAGCAGCGCCAGCAGCGACCAGAAGGGCGAAGGGGCAGCAGGCAGCTCAACTGTTCCTGTCTCCATCACCAGCAAAACAGCAGCCACGCAGCGAGAAGCACGAAACACCTCTTCGACGGTACCACCGTGCTGCCCTTTTATACCCTGGCCCTCCTGCAGACCTGAAGGCCCCCTCTACGTGCCCTTCTGCGGCCCAATCCCAGCCTGTGCCTCAGGGTCCATGCGGGGGTCCCCCCATCCTGCCCCCTCCGCCCTCTTCCCACGGCTCTGCGGGGGAGTCACCTGGAAGGAAAGACTTCCAGAGCCTGGGAACTGCTTAAGCGGCCCCTTATCGCCCCATTGTGCTGCAGCTGAGAGCTAAGCGAGGAGCAGAGAATGTGTCCGCGGGTGGCTTATCTGTTTGTCCCTGGCCCTATTCTTTTGCCCTGCCACAAACCTGTGCCATTTTGTTAGTCAAAGGAGAGAGCCAGCAGCAGGGGGAGTGACAAAGGCAGTACAGGCCTCAAGGACGGCCAGGAAAGTCAAATCTTGAGGGGGTGGAAGCTCCTAGGGAAGGCGACCGCCGCGGTCCCTGTACAGCTTTCTTCAAAAGGAGACCAAAAGCTTAAGTTGTCGGCTGAGGAGCCTGGTAGCTTTGGTTTTTTTCTCAGGATTTTTCTGGGATAGCTGCTGTGGGAAGGCAGCTGTCTCGTTGAACTGTGCAAAAGCATCTCAGCCTGTACTTTGCAGCGAAGGAAGGCTGTAGAGTAATTCAGAACAGAGCCAGCTGCCCTCAGCTATTCTCTACAAAACCTGGAAACCACGTCTTGCAGAGCCAAGGAGAATAACTGGGATGTAACACAAGCACATCTCTCCTTTTTAACCTTATCACTAAATCCAGTCACATCTCAGGCTCTGGCAGAGGACATCATAAAGGCCTGGCCGTTTCACACCTTTCAGTTCTCAGGCCGCCCCCGGCCTCCCATCCTCCCCCCAATGGCCCAGGGCAGCGCTCGGCCCTCCGGGGCTGTTCCGAGAGGGCCCTCGATAAAAGGGCCCCCCCGAGCCCGGCTCCGGCAGTCCCGTCCGGCGCGGCAGCCGCTCGTCCCCTGCCATGGCCTGCCCCGGCCGCGCTCCGGCCGCGCCCGCCGCCACGGCCTTCTGGGACATGCTGGCGCTGCTGGCCCGGGAGCCGGGTATGGAGTGGCTGGAGCCGGGCCTTGCCGGGCACGGAGCCGCCTCCCCGCCTGGCAGCCGAGAAGCACCGCAGAGCGGTAAGTGCGGGCCGGGGCCCGGCGCTGCCGGGGGGCACCGCACCGCTGGCGGCCGTGCCTCCTACCGGGCAGCTCCTTGGTTTTGCTCGGGTTCTTGTGTGAGGCTGGAGGGTCCGGAGAGATGGGTCGGGAGAGTTCTCCCTTCTGGGCTGGGAAATAATGTTACCTACTGGAGGGAGTGTGCTGTGTGGCCTTTGTTGTTGTTACTTCTGTAAGCCGTGTCTTGTTTTAAAAACTGCTTTCTATTTGTCTTCCCTATTACTACTCCGCAACCGTGTAAATTCACGGAGTGTTACCACATAAGTGCCTGAAACGGGCCTGATGTGTTGCTTGTTTCTCATTTGAAAAACATCTCCGGTGCACCTGTGTGAGAGCTGTCTATCAGATAAACTCACAGCGTTATCTGGAGGTGTAATGCGCTCAGGAGTACTGGAGTCTTTTTGCCTCTTAAGCAATATGCTTATGCCTCTTGTCACCATGTGCTAATGTGGATCTTCTCTTGCAGGAAGCGAGATCAGTTATCATCAGAAGCATTCCTTGGGACCTTGGCCTCTGAAGACTTTGTCGTTGCTGGAGCACTCAGGGGACAGTAGGCTTTGGCAAGCCTACCTCGAAGGACTGAAGAAATTCCTTGCCTTCAGGGAAAGCATGGGAATGCCTGCAGCCTGGCCAATTCCAGTGGAGCAAATTAGAGGGTTTTTGGCTGTGGAATCTAATTATTCCTCCTCGAAGACACTCATATACATGGCAGCACTTTCTTATTTATCAAAATTGACTGGCAACTCTGATCCTCTGGAGGATCCTATAACCTGTTGCATGGTGACAGGGTTGAAACGTCGAGCCGGTATCCTGAGGGATAAATACTTGCCTATAACAATTGAGATGTTGCGATCTCTCTTAGGAGTTCTGGAGTCTGCATGCATAACTCACTACGAATGCTTACTGTTTCGTGCATTATTTACTGTAGCTTTTTTTGGGGCACTTCGAATAGGAGAGATGGTGGCAAAGCACCGTAACGTACTGCAGCCTGAGCTGCTGTACCTGAGTGATCTCCAGCTGATGGAGAGGAAAGTGCTGCTTTTTCTGCCTTATTCTCCTGTGGATCAGGAGAGACATGTCATCAGCCTAGCGCTCTCTGGAGAGCCATGGGTGTGCCCTGTTCTGGCCCTCCGGAGCTATTTGACAGCTCGTCCACAGCAGGAAGGGCCTCTCTTTGTGCATGCGGACTTCAGGGCTGTAACGAAGAGGGAGTTCCTGGCGGTTCTCAGACGTGTCCTGTGCCTGCTGGGGCTGTCTCCGGAGCACTATGGCGTGCATTCCTTCTGGCTGGGGACTGCTGTCACCGCTGCGCGCTGCGGGTATCCTGGGGAAGATGTCACTCGCCTGGCAAGATGGCCCTGTATGATCCCAGGAAGATTCTTACCAAGGAGACCAACAGGAGAATAGAAGCTAAGGAATCATCTTCTTTATGCAGAGTCAAAATTAGCTGTATAGTTTCTAGCTTTTGACAGGAATTTAGTATTAACACCTAAAATTAATTTTCTACCTCACAGTGGGATGATCCTAAATTCACACAGAACTTGTTTGTTCTGTCTGTATTTGAAGGTAGGGGGAATGTCAAACCTTTGTGCATGGACTGCGTTTTTATCTTGTATAGTATCTTTATTATCTTTATCAACCTTTGTGCATGGACTGCATTTTTATCTTGTATAGTATCTTTATTATCTTGAGATAATAAATATTGCCTTTTTAAAAACAGTTTCTGCCTACTAGTACTATTGCTGGTGTTTACTCAGAAATCATAATCTTGGCTTTGAGAGCAAAGAATGACAAACTGACTTTTCTCAGTTTGTCATTCTTTGCTCTCAAAGAAAAACGGAGTTTTTAAGGTACTAGTTCTAAGGAGGAAGTAGTTAAATGGTATTATATTTTGGCATAGCTCTACACGTTTTAACACTAACATTTCACTAAAGTCAAAAGGAAAGTATAAGCTACATTATTCGCCAAATAATAGACACCAAAGGATGATCTTCTTAAAATGTTGATCATCATAAAATGTTCAAAATGATACCTCTTACTGTTTAAATGGAGGATAGTACATTTTCATCAAACTCTGACTCTGAAAAGATTTAATTTAATCTTCTAGACTCAATTCCCTGTGAGCATAATTAGCTTAATCAGTGTTTAAAATAACAAAAATAGCACATGGTTCACCTAACAGTTAATGATTTCCTTAGGATGTGATACATGCTGGCCTTAATTTGACCTGCTTTTTTTCCTGAATTTAAAGTTACTTTTTAAAATTGAGTGTTCAACCATAACCATAAAGTACAATGGCTTGTATATTTCTAATTTTGGTGTTAATAGCATTTGTAGCACTTTGATAGCCTCTGGTGGAAAATATTTTTCATCATATGGCTGGATGGGGACAGGAGTTGGTGAGTCAGACGGTCCTCTGTCTGAGAACTGTGGTGAGCAAGCCTTTTAGATCACCCTTATTGCTATCACTGCTTCAATCCTGTACTATGATTATAGCTCAAATTATGAGGAACAGAAAGATGGTAGCTAGCTGAAATGTAATGCTGGCTTGATCTCCATGTGGGTGATCAGCCGTGATTTCTGAGACTTTTTGTTTTTAGTTGAAATACATCCTGTCCATGCAGGGCAGCCCCTCCATCTCTACTGTGCACAGTGTCGGTCTCACTGTGGGAGTTTACTACAGCACAGCAACACTTCTGTGGTTATGCTGATATCAGAGATATCAGCTAAAAGCTGTCTTTTTAATTTCTTTCCTTTGTTCACCTGAATTGCTTGTTTGCACAGTAATTTCCATTTCTGTGCATGAAATCTTAAGTGTAAATAGAGCTAAGCAAATGTAGCATCTCCCCAGGAATTTTTCTGAGGTGCCCACCAGCTGCTGCTGCTCTTCAGGCCGAGCAGATACTTAGAACACACCTTCATAAGGAAGTGCTTTGTGCTCCGTGGAAGCTTTGGGTTTTTGCTGTCCCCTGTGTATGTCATGTGTCTGCTCACTGGCTTGTGCTCTGTCTAGGCAGGCCAGCTTCTAGTGCTGCTGCCTTGCTGTGAGAGGTCTGTGTATTGGCCTCATGTTGCACGGCCTTAGTCGTGGTGGGAGGGGGGACTGCAGGAGTGGGCTCTGTAGAAAGAGGTAAAAGGGGCTGGCCCATTCATATTTTTGTTTCCCAGTACCCAAATATTTTAACAGTAAATATGCCTGACCATTTACCTGCTAGGACTCTTCCATTTAATTGATTTCAGCAATAAATTATGCTTTCCAAATGGGGATACAGGAAAGTTTTTTGGAAGTATTTTAGGGGTACGAATAGTTGTCCTAGCAGACAGGAATGCCTTGCACCTTTAATTTAGATGCTGTTGTGAAAGCTTTTAGGTAAGTCTGTCTTCTGGGGAACCTGGTATTTGGCAAGCAAATGTCATGATGATTGCTCAGGAATACTGGGAAAATGGGTGTCTGCCTTATCTGTAATTTCCATGTCTCTGATACATGAAGCAGAAAAGAGGATTATCTTTGGTCTTATTTCTGCCTACATTTTATACCTATAGCCAGAGTTTTGATCTTGTACCACTCCCAAGTGGAAGTAAAACCTCAGAAGCAGCACCTCCTCCCCTCCTCCACTGACCTGGGAGTCTGCAGCGTTGTTCCTTTCACATATTCTCACCCTTCTCTTCTCTGGCCACAGTTACATCTGCACAATAACTTTCTTTCTTCTTAGATATGTTATCACAGAGTCATTACCACCATTTCTAACTGGCCCAGGCTTGGCCTGCAGCACGGCTGTCCTGGAGCCATCTGGCATTGGCTCTGCTGGATGTGGGGGAAGCTTCTGGCAGCTTCTCACAGGAGCCACACCTTTACCCCCTGCTACCAAAACCTGGCCATGCAAACCCAATACACTAGTTCTTTGCATTTAGCTGTTCTAAAATACAGAAAAATAATAGGTAATAAGAAGGGTATTTACTTCAACTTCAAGGTGTAAAGTAGGGAAATATTTCAACTCACATTTTCCCCTACCATGTCAATTAATGGTTTCATGCATTTTTATCATGTCAAGGGTGAAAGGCTAAGTGTACTGACTCTATAGAAAGCTGAAAAACTCTGTCTTAGGTTGCAATGCAAAATGTAACCAAAAGTATGTATTCTATCACCATCTGTTAAAACCAGGTAGAGCAGTGTTCTTTATCTCTTCCATGACCCACCCCTCATAACTCCAGGGGGTACCCTCTGTGAATAGGCCAGCTATCAAAACCAGGTGGGGTAGTTTTCTTTATCTCTTCCATGACCCATCCTTTGTCCCAGGAAATATTTTCTGTTAAAAGACCATTAAGTCTCATTACATCTACAACACCACTAGACCTTCAGAAGAAAACTACACCTTTCTACAGGATCACTGCTTCAATAAAACTACATCTGTTACTCCAAAAAGACTGCAGCCACCATTTAATCAAACTGCTATCAACACCCTGACCAACAGGGTGTCAGGTTGTATTCTGAGTCTGTCAGTGTTGTTTTGTATTACTGCATTTTTATTTTAATTTTCCTAATAAAAACCTGTTATTCCTATTCCTATATCTTTGCCCCTTAATTTCAAAAAGCCCCTTAAGTTCAAAATTAGAATAATTCAGAAAGAGGGGGTTTACATTTTCTGTTTCAAGAGAAGCTTCTGTCTTCTTTAACAGGTCTTTTCAAACCAAGGCACTCTTGTATTACTGATGACTCTGCTGTGGGATGTCACTGTATTATGTGCAGATACTGGTGAATCATTCATGTGGAAGCTCAAACTCTTAACATTTCTAGAATTTATAATTGTTAATCTAAGTAGTTAGACTCTTCAAGAATAAAGGGGAAGTAATAGAATAATAGAATCACAGAACTTTTTGTGTTGAGGTCTTTAGGACCATCCAGTTGCAGCCTCCCTGCCATAGGCAGGGACATCTTTATTAACTTGACCAAGTCACTCAGAGCTTCATCCAGCCTGTCCTCAAATACCTCCAGGAATGGGGCATCCACAAATTCTCTGGGGAAACTCTGGGAGTTCCTTACCACTCACAAAGTAAAAAAAAAAAAAAAATCCAAATATCTAAATTAAAAAATTAAACCTACTGTCTTTTAGTTGGATCCATTTCCCATTGTCCTGTCACTACAGGCTCCTGTAAAAAATCCCTCTCAATCTTTCTTTTAGGCTCCATCCAGGTACTAGAAGGACACAATTAGATCACTGCTAAGCCTTCTCTTTTCCAGGCTGAACAACCCAAATCTTTAGCCTTTCCTCACAGGAGAGGTGCTCCATCCCTCTAATCAACTTCTTGGCCCTCATGTCCTTCCTGTGCTGGGCCCCCAGAGCTGGCTGCAGCACTGCAGGTGGGCTCTCACCAGAGCAGAGAATCCCCTCCCTGCCCTGCTGCCCACGCTGCTCTGGATGCAGCCCAGGATCTGGGCTTGAGTGCCCTTGACTCTCTGGGCTGTGAGTGCTATGGCTGGGTCATGTCCAGCCTCTCACCCACCAGCATCACCAAATCCTCCTTGGCAGGGCTGCTCTGGATCTCTTCATCCCCCAGACTGTGCTGATACCAAGGGCTGTCCTGACTGAGGTGCAGCACCCTGTACTTGGTCTTGGCAAACCATGAGGGCCCACTTCTCAAGCTTGTCCAGGCCCTTCTGGATGGATCGGGTCCCTTGGGAGTTTCAACAGCACCACTCAGCTTGGTGTCATCTGCAAATTTGCTGAGGGTGTACTTAATCCCTTCATCTATGTCCTTAATGAAGATACTAACACTGGCCCCAGTACAGATCCCTGAGGGGCACCAGTGATGTCCATCAGGACTTTGAGCCATTGACCACTACCCTCTGGATGTGACCTTTCTACCAATTTCTTATCCATCTAACAGTCCACCCATCAAATCCATCTCTTTCCAATTTAGAAAGAAGCATGTTGTGGGAGATTCTGTCAAAATCTTTACAGAAATCCAGATAAATGATGTCTGTAGCCCTTCCCTTGTAACCTGAGGTCGTCACTCCATTGTAGAAGGCCTCTGGCTTCATCAGGCAGGACTTGCCCTTGGTGAAGCTGTGCTGGCTCCCTCACTCCCTCAAATCACCTCCCTGTTCTCCATGTACGCTAGCACAGCTTCTAAGAGGATCTGTTCCATGATTTTCCCAGGCACAGAGGTGAGGCTGACAGGTTGGCAGTTTCCAGGGTCTTCCTTTCTACCCTTTTTAAAGATGGGTACAATATTTCCCTTTTTCCAGTCATCTGGGACTTCACCTGACTGCCATGACTTTTCAAATATCAGAGAATGTGGCTTAGTAACTCTATCAGCCAATTCTCTCAAGACTCTGGGATGCATCTCATCAGGTCCCACAGACTTCTGTGAGTGCAGATTCTTCAGGTGGTCATAAACTTATTTTCTCTTACAAGCACTCTGCTTCCCCACTCCCCATCCTGCTGTCCACTGTCCACTTGCTCGAGAGGTGTGGGAGGAAAGGCTGATATTAGAGATTGAAGCAAAAAATTTGTTGAGTACCTCAAACTTTTCCTCATCCATTTTTACCAATTTTCTAACATTGTTTTTCGGAGAGGTTACACCTTCTTTGAGGTTCCTTTCCTGGTTTACATATCTGTGCCTAGGGTTTTTCTTTCATTAAAAAGCTCAAAACTTTTTCTTCTACACCTGGTTGGTATGCATTCGATTCCATTCTGATTGTGATGCTTATATCAAATACATATTCCTTAGAATGACAGAACTAATGTTGCCTGCTCATTACTTCAGTGCTAATCAAACACATGTAAACCTTATGTCCTTATACAGCTAGAAGTTTATTTTTTAAAATTGTAAAGAAAGACTGTATTCATACTGTTGATTTCCATCTGCAAAATTCCAAGCAATCATCCAAAACCATTACATTGTTTTCTTGCTTTCAACCCATTACAAATGTATTGAAATGAAGTTTCTTAACTGAGCCACTGTGCTTACAGATACTTCAGAAAAGGGATGCTGTCTTCAGCTGAAATGGTGCTGCTTTGTTCCCAAGATACAAATGACTGTTTCGTGCCAGAATGACTGTAGCTGCAGAGTTTGAACAAATCAGCAGGTTTACTACAATGTTTTGCTCAAGAGGAAATATTTTTGCTTAAACCATAGCATTATGTAGGTGTGTTCATGCTAGGACATTTTAAAGAATGTCAGTGCCCATGTACCACAAGATGTTTCAGTAGCTAAACCCATGGTTTATCAAAAGTTCTTTTCCCTCAGAGATGAGTAGTTGCTGCTTGCTTTATCCCACAGGGAGGTTTGCTTGGGCCGAAATGCGTGGTGGTAATTTAAAGTTGTGTCCTCCCCTACGTAGTTGTGCCATATTTTGTGTTGCAAGGTGGGTGTGAGGTTACCAGGAAAGCATAAGCTTTCAGGAAATGCTAAACCCTCTATGCAGGTACTCCTGTGGTCATGGTGAGTTTTGGTAGTGTTTTAAAGGGGTATTCCTATCAAGCTCTAAATTTTGGAGGGAGTGAAGTTTTGGTTTTGAATTAGTGTCTAAACTATTGCCTTTCAGTCTTGCCTCTTCAGACATCAGTTTAATGTCTGGGATTTTTTTTTTTTTTTGTGATAGTCACACAAACTGGTTCACCTAGAGCTGTCTTCAGCCTGCAATGGGAGCTGGGAGACTTCTTTTTACTCCAAAAGCTGAGGTAGTGTGTTGCCTGCCATGGCTCAAGAGTGATCATCAGGAGGAAGATGTTAAGAGTCTGTCAGCACTCTTGTAACAGCCTAGAATTTTTTCTCTAATTCAGCTTGGTTTGGAGCTGCCTATCAGAGCAAACTTGAGGTTTGTGTCTAAGCCCAGATGCTGCCTTTGTGCAGAGCACAGATTCTGCAATTTGCCATTCGAGGGCATGCTACAAAGCTGGAAATTATCCCAATGAGAAAGAGCTGTGTATAAAATAGCTTCCTGATACCTAAAATTATAAACTAGCTTTGTCCTTAACCCTGCCAGATACTGATGGACAAAATACTAATGAGCTTGTAGGCATTGTGCTGGAAAAGGGGTAACCTGCTGCATATTAGACCACATTAAGTAATACCAGACTTCTAGGTTCAGAACGTTTCTCTTCAGGGGCTGGGAGGTGGTTGGCAGAGCTGCCTGTGTAAGTGCACCAAAAAAATTTATATTCAGAAAACCCCAGAACTGTAACATGCAAATGAGGATTTCCCACCTCTGGAAAATGTGGCTAATATTCTACATTATCTCATGAGCTAGAATTGTGAACTCTCCTAATGTATTTCCTATCTTCTGTGTGTACAGCAGGGTGGAAGAAAATATGAATGAGTATGTTGGTTTCGGGTGGTAGGGGATTTTTAGAGAGAAGGAAGGAGGAGGCAGTAGGTGGGTGAGAAAAAAATGAGGTGGAGAGAAACATGTTGCATCTAAATGAAGCGCTGTGTTCTCTCGAGCTGTTGTTACCCGTGCTGTTAAGACCAGTTAGTCCAAGGAGAGAAGTCTGACTCTGAGCAGTTAGTGGGCTGCTTGACCCTATCACAAGATAATATTCAGTAGCAAATGCTGTGAAGAAAGTGAATGCAACAGCTTCCGTGGGGAAAAATTGGCAGGAAGGCAAGTAGAAGCAGACTGTGAGACATTTCTTACAAACTGTGCTTAGAAACCAATCTGTTCTTCTTTATTGTTCTCTGATGAAGGGATGGATTTTAAATGGTACAGACGGCCTTGAGGCCTGTGATAGTACAGTATCTGCAGCTTTTCCAGTTGAAGGCTGAAAACTCTTAATGGTTTTTATGCAAAAAAGGGTAAGAATCCATTAAAAAATTCTGAAAATGTACATGTAAAAACGTTAGGCTCAAGAGCAAATTATTATTTTATGCAGGAGAAAAAGGATTAAAGAACAAAATTCTGAATATGTTTTTACACTTCTTACCTACATTGCTTATAGTTTGGCTAAGACAAATATTTAACTTTGGAAGTTTTAATATTAAAAAGATCTCTCTCATGTCATCTCCACTTCGTCTGTCCTATTTATATTTTTGGTGATGTCTACATAATCGTATACGTTTGTCTAGAAGCACAAAAAGTTACAGGTGTTATTTGAGTGGTGTACAGGCTCGGTGCGCCAATGAATAGTCCACTCTTGTCCCCCTGAGTGTCAATAGCTCTGTTAATAGCCCACACTCATTCCCACGGAGTCAAATGTTTGAACAAAATACGTGGGACGGGGTTGGATGCTGTGCCACGGGCCTCGATCACTCTCCGCACGGGCAGAAGCAGCCCGTGCCCCCAACGAGGCTTGGCACCCACTCCCAGCGATGGCACGGCTGGAATTCGCTCCCTCGGAGCCCCCCGTGGCTGGACCCAGCTCTGCTGCTCCTGCCGAGAAGGACGTCCGGGAAGACCCCGCATCCAGCCACGGAACGATTGTGTTCCTCCCTCTCATCTTCCTCTTTACAAGAGCATCTTGCCTCGCCGTGACTTACATCAAATGTAAGGCAAATGATGCGCGAAACGGATGGAAGTAGGCTGCGATGCGATGTGATTTTTGGGGGGACAACCCGCCTCGTGTCTCCGGCTGGAGCGGTAGGCTGGGTGACAGGGACACCTGCTGGCAGAGGGACTGCGACAACATCCCCGGGCGCTCTGCTGGGAGCGGCTCGCGTTCTGCGAGGGGCTCATGGCTTCATTCCAACCTCACAACACCCGTCGCTCGTCTTAAGCTATCTTTGTAAGCGGCTTCGTATCTTGAACTAATTTCTTGTATTAATCGTATTATTGTATTAATACTATTGTATTAATTTCTGATTTGGTAGCAGAACTTTGTACTGTAAAGAAAGACAACTCTTTAACTATAAATTTAAGCTTCCTTCAAAAGTTACATGCCAAAACTTAGAAACTATATTCTGAGGAAGTGTGGGTTTGTAGAAGAATCTCTCACATCAATGAGAAATTAATGTTAATGCTCGGCATTCATACAAAATATATACATTAGGGATATTTTGATTAAAAATACAAATCGGATATCTTGTGAATAAACAGAAAAAAGCCAAATGGTCTGTCATACTAACATTGTTAAATTTCTAGTGTCTACAATATTGAAAAGGCTTTTGGAGGTGTTTTAGTTTGCTTTTGCAAGCACTGTGCAACCAATGCAGCATCTCAAATGTAACAGACATGTCCGATATATATGTGTGCTCATGTTTACCTGCCTGTTTAATTCATTAAATTATTTTGCCTGTTTAATTCATTAAATTATTTATTAAAGTATTATTAAATGTTTAATTTAAGTACATCAGCTTGACATGTGTGTATTGCTGATGTAACAGGTCACACGGTTGTCTCAAGCCTGTGGCAGAGCGAGGCTAGTCCTGGTTCCAGTAGTGTTAATAGCAATTCTCTTAAAGCAGTACCCCTCATCACTCTTGTGATTACAGTAAAAGATGTTATGCAGTAGCTCCTTGCTGACAGAATGGCAATAAAATTAACCCCTGAGAATGCACTTCTCTGACTGTGTCCAAAAATCTTTTGTCTTCTGTCCATGACATTTGTTGTCTGTAGCATCATATACCTTCATCCCACAGAGAATGCAAGTTATTACATACTGCCTAGGGGCTGTTCTGACCCTTTTGACTTCTTAACAGTTTTCTACTTTTTTACTCCTTTGACAGTTCTTCAAATGAAATGACAGAGATGGATTTCATTACAAGAGTTTTGACCAAAATTATTTATTGCCTACCTAGTAAACCTGGCCATAAATGTAATTGATTTATAAATCCCACAAAAGCACAAAATTAACCAGTGACTGCTTGTAGTGCTGCTGAGTAGAAATTATGTGTATGGAGGGATAACTTTTCTTCTAGCCAAACGACAGTGCAAGAGTAAAGCAACAATAATTTATGACCTCTGTGGATCAGGACTATTCTGGATCAGATTTTTTTCCTGGTAGCTCATTCTATATTTTCACTTTCTGTTTTAGTGACTGTTTTCTGTTATCTGTTCTAAAGGGATGGCAGAATGGACTGCAGTATATCATGAAGGATGGATTGGACTGTGGTGAGGAGGAAATAATTTCTTGTCTGAGAAACTCGTGAGAAAATGTCTGTGGTACTAGGAAGCTAACCTGACAACATGAGTAATATAGACAGAGCTGTTGAAGTTCTTACCATCAGGGTGAGATGGAAGGCCAGGTGAGGTATTGTTTCATGTTCCTAATTTTCTCCTGAAACTCTTTCGGCTAAATGTAAGTGTGGTCCAGTAACTGTAATTTTTTTTGGTCAAGTTCAGCTGTGAAAAATTATACTGTATAAGGGAAATGGCATTTTACCTGCAAAGTCCAGTTTTGCTTCTGATTTACTGTGCTGAGTACTGGTCTCCAAGTTGTCTACACCTGTTGAAGTTCTTGTTTGAACAGTGATATTGGGCTACTGCAAATGTTAAATGTGTTTTCTGACTTGGTGCAGCTGCCTCTCTTCCATGTGGCAACACATTGGTAATGAAAACCTTCTTTTATCAGCATGGGAGTGGCCGAGGGTATTTTTCTGTGGGATATTGGATGTGTGATACACAGTGTTACTATTCCTATTAAAGTACAGAGTCAGATCATTTTCTTGTGAAGGTCCACAAGTTCTTTAGAACTGGTTCTGAGCGGGCTTATATTGCAGAATATAAGTGCAGTAAAACAAAGCCTTCCAAAGAACCGTAAAAGGATTTGTCATAAATGGGACGAAATCTTGCATTTGTAGTAAAAACGCAACGGAATACAATTTTTGCACTGATACCCAATCTGCTGGTTTTCTGTCTCAGCCCCAGCCTGAGAGCAGGCAGCGCTCAGGTTACTCAGAGAGGGAGGGTTCAGCAAAGCCCCGGGCGGTGGCAGGGACAGAGCCCATGATCGCTGCAGGGACGAACGAGCGGCTCCTACAACCGCATCAGTGCATCAGCACCTTGATGCTGCTGTACAACTTGATTTACTTCTTTGGATAGTTTTGGATGGTGGTGAACACTTCTGTGCCCTTGGGTGAACAGTTTTCATTTAAGTCCAGAAATGAAGATGAGGAGCGTCTCCTCCTTTTACGTCTCTCTGTGGTTGCTGCTCGCAGCAGTGATACTCAAAGGTGAGAATACTGCTTGCTAGTTAAATGTTGCACTGCAGTTTATCTTATTCGCCTAGGACCTTGTGACCTGATGTACCCTACGTGGCTGAGCCTCAGAAGTGTCTGATCTGTTTAGTTTAACTTTGTGTTTGATGAATAGACAAAAGCATCACTTACGACCAGAACTGAAGTGCTCTTCGGGAAGTTTTGATTTGCTGGGACATCTTTTTAGTCAGGAAGATTTTCTTTGAACTCTTAATTAGTCCGGGAAGTAGGTGTGAATCACCAGAGATGTGCTCCAAAGCACTTGTTCCCTACACATCGCCACCTGGCATTTGCGCGAGTCCTGCCGCTGTGGGAGAGGCTGGGGGCTGAAGTGATAACGACTCCAACAATTGGCCATTAGCAAAAGCAGCGGGGGCTCTGCTGGGGCCGGATTGCGCCCCACGAGCGAAGGGGAGGAAGGGAGGCGCAAAGCGGGTGAGGACCCATCACCAGAGATCACCGGGACAAATTAACCTTTGTTTAGCAACAAGCTGGACTTTGAACCAGATAAGGGAGAACACCGATAAAAAGCAGATCCCGTGAGACGGGATAATGCTTCTTATGATGAATGGCGGTATCTGTCCTCTCCATTATCTACTCTTATCCTTTCTTCCTTTTCCTTTCTTCTGTATTTTCTTAAGGATAATCTTTATGCTTTTATATTGTTTCATTTCTATTGTTAATAACCTATACGATTAGTACCTCTTTCCCACTGTTGGAATTGAGGCAACTTTAAAAAAAAAATGGTAACTTTAGTCAGGGGTTTGCTCGCCTTTGCTCGGGGGAGGGGAATTGAAGTTAGTCTTCAAAAGACTCTTCACTGGGAGAGGTCTGATGAGTTTAGCATCCACAGATGGGGAGTAGCCAGAAGGTACCCAGGAAATAAAGGAACATTAACGGGCATTACTCCCCCGGAGACACTTGGTCTGGGAAAAGGTTGATAAGAGTACCAAGGAATGAGGGCCGAATTAGTATCGGAGGCGAAGGGATCAATAACCAATAGAAGATTGAACACTAAGAACTGTGTAGTTTAAAACGAGTGAACGTGAATTTCTTTGGGGGTTTTATGTATAAATAGGTGAAAAGTCTGGTAAAGAGCCATGTACGATGGAATGATTTTCACTGCACAATCCGGGCATGTGTGGATGAAATAATTTCTGTCGCATGTACTGCTTAGAATAACATCCTGCCCAGAATAAAGTAATGCCTAATTCTCCAACATGGAAAAGACTGAGTTGGAGAGTTTCTGTTTTCCCTGTAGTTTCAGCACTGCATCAAATTGTTCTAAAATAAACCTGCCATACATAAATATGTGTATTTATACACAACCAGTCGTTCAGTGTTATTTCACTCTTACCCATCCCAAGGCATCTATTAAGAAGAACCCCAGTTACCCCACCTTCAGGGGTGGTTGTAACAGAGTGGTTCTGTTGTCCTTGCCCTTTACTTGCAGAAATTTGTGTATCTATGTGAAGAGGCTGCCTAGAGAAACTGTGATGTACAAAATAGTATGAAACAGCAAAAGTATATTTTAAAACCCCAAGTTTCAGTCAATTGTCTTTAGTATCTAAGTTTGGATAGCACGAAGCATCTCCAAGTACATGATTTGGAAAAGATGTTGGTGCACAGATGTATTCACACATTAAGCAATCGCCAGCTTGTGAAGAAAAGCAGCTCAGACATTTTACAGGTGGTAGTTTAAAAAGAAAAAGACTATATTCTGGAAGTAGCAGGAATCTTCCAGTGCTGCATTTGGGGACATACCAAAAGCCATTAGCCTGTGTGTAAGTGTAAATTCAGACCTTGATGACTGGAAGTCAGTAATATCTGCCTGTGAGAGTAATTAGTAAAATAAAAGTACTTACATTTACTTTCAAAAAAAAATGTAAGAATTGCTATATACAGTACCTTTCAGTGGGTGTGAAAAGCTTAAGTTAGCTATTCACTTGCTCAAGGTGAACGCTGTCTTTATTTGAATAACTTCATCAGGTACTCTACCGTATCTGAACTAATATTCTACCATATATGAATGATAAATATGGTTATAGCAAGTGTTGCTTGAAGCAGTAGAAAGAAGGTGTTTTCTGATGCTGCTCAGTGCTTTATCTAATGTACTGAACAAGTCCGTGTTTTATAGCTGTAGAATCAGCCAAAGGAAAATATGCTCATATGCTGTTTAATGAGCTGTTTGAAGACTACTCCAATGCTCTGAGACCAGTGGAAGACACAGATAAAGTACTGAATGTCACCCTTCAGATCACATTGTCCCAAATTAAAGACATGGTGAGTAAAAGTAGAGTTCTGTTTTTCTAAAAATATACAGGAATATACCAGATGTAAGCCTTTTGTTTGGAGTAGGAAAAGGAGCCTTCAGTTTGTTGTGACAACTTCAGGAATGCTTCCTCAGGGGCAGGGGAGAGGGGGTGGCCTGAGGGATTGGGGGTGTGTTCTGTTCTCCAGTTTTTTGTACATTCTTCTCCAGTTGCATCACTAAAGGCTTCCATTATAAGTCTGGAAACTTAGAGCTGCTGAATTTTTAAGACTTCTTTTGTAGTTAGGTGTTGGTATCACACTCTCCAGCCAACTTTGGCTGAGTTTTAAATACAGCAAATGCTTTTTCTAAGCTGCGATTAATTTCTACATAAAATCCCTAAAATTAGCCTTCAGTAATTTTTATAAATATGGTTTTTAGATACACTTTTAAGGAAAAAGAAAATGTGTCTGGAAGGAGAAGGAAAGATTATTTTTGTGGCTTCTGAATTATAATTTCAAGGCCTTGCCAAGCTCTGAAAGAATTTCTTAGCCTGGATGTCTTAGCTATTTGCTGTTCTGAAGCTCGCAAAAGGAAATTAGGAAGAACTGGGAGCGTTAGATACTGTGATTAAAACTAGGGAGGGTGCTGAGAGATGAAGGTTTGCACAAGTGAAAGTCCAGACCAGTGATTTTCCTGTACTGTGTATGGGCTAGATGCCTGTCTGAGAATTATTTTGTGGCCTGTTAGTATTCAGGACTGTTTTGAGCACTACATCAAAGCCATATCACACATGCTGACTGTCTAAGATGTGATTTTGTCACCTTCAGCTAGAAATATTTCTACCTTTTTATGCAGGATGAAAGGAACCAAATTTTGTCAGCTTACTTATGGATTCGACAAAGCTGGTATGATGCATACCTCAGATGGGACAAAGATAAATATGATGGGTTGGATTCTATCAGGATTCCAAGCAATTTGGTTTGGAGACCAGATATTGTCCTATATAACAAGTGAGTGTGGCTGGAGAAAATCAGCTTGCGTATTTGAGGGAGGGAGGGAGGGGGTTAAAGGAGAAAGTGGCCTACAGAGTCTGAACTTTCATCTCTACCTTACCTTAGCAAGGGGTATGTTTGTCGTCTTAACATTTGTTGTTGATAATCTAAATATTTTGCAATAAAGCTATAGACAAGATCTGAAAATTATGCTATACAACAAAGCTTTTCTGAATTTCTCTGCACTGGGAATTGAATACCCTGGCTGTCTGAGGTGCTTTCTGCTGAGGCTCCGAGAGAACTCTGGAAGATTGTCCACAAAACTATGATGCATAAAGGCTGCACTCCTTGTCTGCTCTCCCAGGCCAATACAGACCTGCAGACTGTTTTCCTCTTTTAATGGACTCTTATTCTACTGTGTTCTGTTTGAGGTCAAGTTTGAAGGAACTATGGCCAACCAATGCAACATTCAGCAGCACTGATGTTTGGCATTCATGGGCATTCATATCTGTAAATAATGGTTATTAGTAAGTTCCTACTAAAATTCAGTGTAAATATGACTTCAGAAACATGCTTTTAATGGTGTGAAAGGAGGGTCTTCCTCATTGCCCACCTTCTCTGGACCTCACCCTTAAATTTTTTTGTCTGTCAATCCTGATTGCCATTTTTCTGTCTTTTAGGGCTGATGATGACTTTTCAGAACCAGTAAATACTAATGTAGTGCTGAGATATGATGGAAAAATCACTTGGGATGCCCCTGCTATCACAAAGAGCTCTTGTGTAGTGGATGTGTCATATTTTCCTTTTGACAGCCAGCAGTGCAACCTTACCTTTGGGTCCTGGACCTATAATGGTAATCAGGTAGACCTCATCAATTCTCTTGATAGTGGTGACCTCTCTGACTTCATAGAAGATGTGGAATGGGAGATTCATGGAATGCCAGCAGTTAAGAATGTTATCACTTATGGCTGCTGCTCTGAGCCTTATCCAGATGTGACCTTCACGCTGATTTTGAAAAGGAAGTCCTCTTTCTACATTTTTAATCTGTTGCTTCCCTGCATTTTGATCTCTTTCCTGGCCCCGCTGGGATTCTATCTCCCTGCAGACTCTGGTGAGAAAGTGTCTCTGGGTGTTACAGTTCTTCTTGCTCTGACCGTGTTCCAGCTGATGGTTGCAGAGATCATGCCCCCATCTGAAAATGTACCTTTGATAGGTGAGCTTTACACACTCTGTCTTTAAGCATGACTTACCAATAGCAGGGCTGAATGTCAGGGAATCTTCACGTAATTTGTGATTTCTGGGAAGATAAATTTGCTACATTTTAGAAACATAGTGAAGTACTTGAAGTATGTGTGGAATCTGTATAGGTATGCTGCAGTTTTTAGAGGTTATTTTGTGTTTATTTTAAATTATACATTAGCTAGCTGTTTTATATTTGTTAAATATAGTTAGGTATTTCGAATTATGCTATCGCATCTTGAAATAAAGCTGGTAATGGAAAACAATTTTAGAACTATCACATGAAGTATAATCAAAAGCTATAAGCACAAGGTCAGACTGTTTCAAGATATGCTTCTGTCAGATCCAGATGGTTGGATGGCCTGGCTGGCATAATCACAGTTGACTTAATATCTGACAATTGCTTCATTGGATTATAGTTCCTGGGAATTCATTATGCTGAAATTGAATTTATGTCTGGGAGATCAGGAAAGTTCATGTGCAATGAAAGGAACCTAGCTCAGTCTGTTTTCTCTATTGCCACACTCTCCCTTGCCATCCGTTCCAATCCCTTTGAAACGTGGCTCACGTCACACTTGTCTGTGGCACGTCCCGTGTTGCTGCTGTCAGCTCTTGCCTCTCCTGCAGAGGCTGCAGAGCAGGGCTGGGAGCACTTCAGTTGCCAAAAGTAAGGGCAGAGGAGCACAGCTTGTATTCTCTTCAGCTCTGTGCTCTGACCTCGGAGCTGGCAGCACACTGGATGTGGATGCCAGCAAAGTCTGCTTATCCACTGCCAGTTTGAGTGTGAAAGCATGGATCTGCTGGCGTGGGGTGCATCAATAGCTCAAACAAAGTGTGATCATTACTGTTGTTAATACCAGAGGAAATGGGATTTCCAAGGTGCCATGTGAAGCCATTGGCATGGGGATTTTGCAGATACTATGAAAAGAACAAGGCTCTTGAGAAACATTTTTGAGCTGCTTTCTGAATGGATGTGTTTCAAGTAATCAGGGGTTTTAGCTTGCAAATATTTACCATGCTAATACAGTAGTCCCATACTCATCTGATAAAGACATGCCAGTGATGAGTATGAGATTTTATTTTAATGGCTTTTATCTTTGTTTTTAAATGGTGACTCCTGATCTACAAGAATTAGGGTGATTAAAATTTTATTTCCCTTGCATTTATGCTTAATGCTATGTTGGTCACACTGTCACTTCTCATTGATTTTTTTTTTTTTTATTAGATCAACATCTTCAATATAATTTTATTTTGTGTTCTAGGGAAGTACTACATAGCAACTATGACCATGATCACAGCTTCCACTGCACTGACAATCATTATAATGAATCTCCATCATTGTGGCTCAGAAGCAAAGCCTGTTCCACAGTGGGCCAAGGTGGTTATTTTGGACTATATGTCAAAAATCTTTTTTGTTTATGATGTGGGTGAAAATTGCACAAGTCCAAAAAGAGAGAAGGAAGAAGAATGTAGGTTAGAGGGGGATGATGGGTGTCAGAGGAGGCACAAAGAGGTAAGGAGTCCTCTTTCCACTAGGAATGATGACTGCAATCTCAAGGGGAAGCTCAGTGGAAATTGGAATAAAAGCTATGGAGTTCACAGTGAAAATGTTAGGGAGACTGTTAATTGCTGTTCTTGTTACAAAATGCTGATTAAAAATATTGAGTATATTGCTAATTGTGTTAGAGACCATAAAGCAAACCGGGCCAAAGGCATTGAGTGGAAAAAAGTTGCAAAAGTGATGGACAGGTTTTTCATGTGGATTTTCTTTATCATGGTGTTTTTTATGAGTGTGTTGATCATTGGGAAAGCTGCTTAACTGAAAGTGAATATGTTCCTTTTGTAAATCTGAATATTTGATGTTAGTTTGTTTAGGAGGAGTTCAGTGATAGGGGTGCTTTTGAGATCTTTGTCTTGTATTCTATAACAACAAACAAATTGGTTCTGTAGGCTGTGACAGTGAATTGAGACATAGCATAACTGAGGACTTTGCTGGTGACTGTCCTTGCCTTTTAGTATGGGTGTGCTGATGAGGCTGCAGGATAAGCAGTCAGTGTTCCACCTTGGTGGATGGTGGCCATGACTTCAGGCTGTCTGGGCCAGAGTATTGCAGCAGTGGAGCAGAAAACCTAGCAGGGAGTTGTGTATTCACAGGGCTGCATCTCTGCACCTTGCAATTTGATCAGCCCTTTCTCCCTTCCAGGGGGGGAAAAAAACGTGTATTTGTGATATGGTGACATTTTCTGGAGATCATCCCTTCACGGCATTGCCTTTTCCCCTTTTATTTCAGCTTGACTTTAAAACTGATATTTTTTGTTCCAGCTCACTGATCACTGTTCATTTCATAGGCTCTACATGCTGTGCCTTTAGTTTCTAATATGGTTGAGCTTACTGAATATGATCTTCCTCTTTATCATTTTCTGCTGCAGAATATTACTGTGTTGTCACCATGGCTCAAGTAAGCCAGATTCCCAGGGTTTCTTCCTCACTGAGTCAGAAGGGCCTCATAATAGGAAGAACTTCTCCTGTCCTTCCTACATGTCTCATTGCCCTGGGCATTTGTTCAAGATGTGCCTTTAAATGCTACTTGAGACTGCTAAAATAGGAGGCTGTGACTTCTGTCTTCTCTCACTGTATTTACCTGCCACTGTTCACCCTTTGTGTCCCTTGTTCGCTCTTACAAGCTCTTTAATACTTAAATTTTAAACAGTTTACAGGAATGCCAAGGTTGCTCTGTGCATTACTTAGCACAAAATCATGATTTACAGACTCTTTAAAGTAGTGCCATAATCAACACTCTTTGCTCAACACCTTAGTTCTTACATATATGGGAAGATGTTTGTTGCTGACAACACCAACATCCCCTCTTGTCTGTTAATGTCTGTTAACCCTCTCAGACTGATGGAGCTCTGGAGGACGTCTCTTGTAGTAAAGTAAGAAACCAGTACCTCGGGCATGTCCATGGCAAATAAATTGCTTTTGCAAAGCACCCTGAACTTTGAAACCATGATATTCTAGATGCAGTGGGAGAGGCAGAATGGCATTGTAATGGATCCCAGTCAAAAGTTCATGTGATAAAACTAATTTTCATAATTGTTGCAGTTAATAGGAGCATACCTGTGAATCAGTAACTGAAGAGCAAGGAGCTAAACTGGTAAAGTCATGCAGTTGTTATGCCCAAATTTATTAGAAGAAAGGGAATTGTTCTTTTTATTTTGATGATGTAAATGATGCATTGAATTGCTAATGGCAGGTTTTCTTTTGTGTGGAATAATTAACACTGTAAACTTATCTGGATTCTCATACATAATGCAAGCCTTAAAGTCCAGGTTTTAATGTAAAGCTAAACTGGGTGTCTAGCCAAGAATAAACTCAGTATGTGGAAAAAGTCTCAAGTGTGTTCCCTGTGTATCATCAGTTCCCACTCAACCAGGGTAACTTTGAGTAGCTCCTTTAGAAGACGAGCTGTTCATTTTTGTTCACGGTGCAGAAAAACAATTGCACCCATTTGCCACATAGTTCAGGGTCCAGCACTTACACTGCCTGCTTGAGGAAACTGGTTTGCTCTTCCTTGTGGAAAAAAATATTGTCTGTAAAGCTGAGGGAGTAAGGTATTTAAAGATAAGGGTAAAATATTCAGAACATGAGTCTTCAGCATGGAAAACTGATGACCAAGGGTTTATTTAAGGCTTATGGGTGGCATAAAGAGCTACTGTTCACAGTCTCTTGCAATATAGGAACGGGGTACATGAATGTACACAGTGTGTAGCAGTGGAAGAGTCTGTGCAACAGGTGACAAGGCTGAAGAACTCTTTGCAACAGGATTGGTGAATGCCAAAAAGTTATATGAAGTTCAAGACTCAAGGGAAAAAATAAAAGAAAAATCTACTGGCATACTTCTAAATACAGTCACCAAGCATTTAAGGGTGGAGCAATATTTTAGAGATTCATGACTACATGTCCTTCAATGCTCTTCATCCCACTGGTGGCATCCATTGGAGGCAGCTTCAAGATTTTGATAGCTCTTTAGTCTGATTCAGAATATCTTTCTTAGAAATTCAGATTTTGTCCATGTCACTCTGTTCAAAGCAAACTGCTGCAGTTGTGGGCTTTCCATGTGTATGGGAAAGTTTGCAATCTTAGGTGGATTGTGGGCCACTATCATGCTGGTGCTTTTCAGTACTCTGCATGCTTAGATGATGATGTTGAAATCATGCTTTGCAATTCCCTAATACTTTTAATGTGAAGATGTGATGGTGTAAGAAATCTTATACCATCATATCTTCACATAAATTCTTCCTTGCAAGAATATGATTTGAAAAATAGTTCTAATGATTCAGCTTATTAACTATTAAATTTGCTTTTTATTTTTTATCCTTTTCTTTGGATCACCAGACATTCTCAAGTGTTTCTTTCACCCTTTATTTACATAAGGTGATTTTTCTTGGTCTTGTAATAAAGACTTTTCCATTTTTAGTTCATAAGAGCCCTGGATATAATAAAGATTGTGAGTAGCAGAGGATGAGCACCAGTAGAAGCTGGTCCCTGAATTTTTGTGATGCTAGGACCCTTGAGTCATGTCCCTGAACTTCATAATCGTTCAGGGTAAAAAACATGATGTGACACTGCATGACAAGGCTGACCCAAGGCCCATGCTGCTGCCATGCAAGGGCTACCTGGTTTAAAGCTAGCTCAGGAGTTTCTGCCTAAACTGTAGGGACAGTAACTTAGGTCTTAATGTTTGCAGAATCACAGAATCATTTAGATTGGAAAAGACCCCTGAGATCATCATGTAATGTCCAGTCATTTCTTGAACACCTCTAGAGATTGTGACTGCACCACCTACCTGGGCAGTTCATGCCAGCCCTTTCCATGAAGAAATTCCATCAAAAAGAAACTTGTTCTAAATCAGCCTTGTGTGTGACTAGGCAGAACTTGTTACTGCTGTAAGTATAGGAGCTGTAGTGCTGAGTGAGACAGGGCTGTTTAATCTAATTCTATCTGTCTTGGTCTCTTCCTCTTTCCTTTGTGTGCCTCGTGCTTAGATCAAGTAATCTTTGAGAAAGATGAAATCCAGAAATTATTAATAACTATGATTCTAGTAATGGAAAATTAGCTATTGATGCACTGAGTAACTCTGTTTACCATGAAGGCAGCAGGGTGACTTTATATTTACTGAGGAGAACAGTGATGCTGAAAAAATACTGTTTAAGATCTGTGTGCTACAGAGTCCTTCGAGGGATGAGCTGACAGATTCTTTTGTTGTACCATCTCTTGGCAGAGACATCAACTCCCCTTTCTTGTACTGAGTCACTGCAGTGTTGAAATGAGGAAAAATAGAAACTGTCTCTTGTGATGCCTTCACTGCTCTTTTCACAAGCAGAATTACAGAGCTCAAGTGTAATGGGATGTTGGGGTGTTGAATTTTCAACAGTGCAGAAAGGTAGAAGATGGCCTTTCCTAACCTAAGAAATCTGTTTGTGTTCATGGAAATTGAAGCAATAGGGCTCAGACTAAACCAAAAAGGATCATCCTGAACAATAAATGACATTCTGAAAGAGGTTTTTCCCATGTTTCAGGAATTCAGATGTCATATTCTAAGCATCTATATCTTTTGTCCACTGGTTAGCAAAGCTTGGTTCTCTGACACTGCCAGGATTATGATACATGTCTCACAGTCATTTCTCAAGAGGTGCAGGAGTGTGGCAAGAATTCCTGATTGTGCACCTGTCCCAGTTTGAGAAGCTGACAACCTGAGTATGATTGTTTTGGAGACAGGAAAAGGAGATTATGGGGTGAAAGACAACTGCTCTCATTCTATTTACAAAAGTGTGAAGAACCCATCTTTTCTTACAAACTTCTGTTATTCGTTGAAGAAAAGAATATATTGACTCTTGTTTTCTTTCTTAACATGTTTTCATCAGTGACAATATATAGGACCAAAGGCGACCTCTGTAGTTTGTGTGCAGCTACCTCCTTTGTACTTGCAGGCAGAGTGAGTGACCTAGAGCTCCATTAAAGGCTGAACATCTATTTTCTCACTGTTCTCTGAAGTCTACTAAAAAGGAGAAATCTTTCTTCTTTGTTAGAGACAAGTCCAACTCTGGGGAAGGGACACAGAAGGTAGTGAAGATGTTTGTATCTAGTTTGTACTGTGCACATTAGGGCTTCATTGTCTCCAGACACTTTTTAAGAACTCCATTTTACCTTTGCAGTAAGGAATAACAGAGATAGCGAGTACCTATCTCACTTTTGTTCTTATGTCTGTATGTCTGTCTTTCTAAATGCTTTGTACATTTGATTCCTTTTGTACATTTGTCTGCAGGCCACAGACCACTGAAGGTCTGCAAGGCCACCAGGAGTACACTGCCCCTCAGAGGTGAGTGTCTCAGGTGGTGCCTTCTGGTTACCTGGGGGGCAGGGATGGATGTTGGTGGTGAGCTGAGTTGTTTGTCTGGCCATGACAGCACTGTATCTTCTTTCAGGTGTAGTTCTAGCCATTGTTGTTGAGAAGGCAACCCAGAGGCACCTTTGCATCAGGATGAAAGACAAATCTAGCTGTAGAGGGTGGGCTGTAAGCTTATGGGGAGCATAGCAGGGTGCAAAATAGGGTCTGTGAAAAAGCTGGCGTGTGGAACTGCCGTGCTCTCTTCTTGGGTATTCCTGCTTCAGAGTAGAAGTCTATCTACTGAACATCCAAAAAAATGCAAATTGAGATTAAAAAAGGGGATCTGCAATTTCAGGTAGGGTTTCTATTCTACTTTCTGAAGACATTTATTTAAAAAGTGATCCAGTACTACCTTTCAAGTAACCCATCTAGGATTATGGATTTTTCTGGGGAGCAGGTATTGTTTTTTTCCCTCTGCCATTATAAAGTTCTGTGTCTTGACATTCACACAGCTGCTCACAACAAACCTTTATCTCTATTTTAAAAGAACTTGAAACAGAGTTTCATAGATCATTATTTTTATTCATATCATCCTTCACTGAACAAGATCTTATCTATGGTGTTGGGAGTGCTGGGGAGACTGCACACCACAGTCTTTCCTACATTTCACTTTTGTTTGAAGAATGCTCTAGTTTTGATTAATTTAAATGCAATGCCAGACATGTCAAAAGAAGAGTGGAGCAAAAAAAATCACATGCTTTTGAAAAAATACTTAAATTTAACCCAGATTATTGTAGAATAGAATTATTAAACTGGATTTACTGGGTATTTGCTTTCTATGTGTTTGTCACTTCTAACAGACAACTTGATTAATAGCAGTCTTAAATGTTGTATAATCACATCATGTTCTGGTTTTGTTTGCTTTTGAATTCTCTATTAGCATGCTTAACAACAAGTTAGCAGGAAATTTTTTAAGGCAATATAGTATGAACAAATAAAGAATGATAGTATCATTAATGCACACATCTGCATGCTTCTGTTGTTAGTGTGCCATAGATAAGTTATAGATCTGGCTCTTTTATTCAGAGAGTATTTTCAGTTCTAGCTGAGCACTAGCAAGCTGCTCCTGACATTTCAGTGACAAGAGTGCCTTTTGTTAATGTTACACTGGAGCTAAAGCATACCCTAACAATAAAGTTAAATAGATGGTAAAGTCATCTGGAGAAGTCTCTAGCAGTTAGAAAAGACCTTTACAGAGAAAGCAATTGGCTAGAATGTGGAGTCCATGTTCAACGGGGGTGGAAGTGTTGGTTGGACTTCCATAGGGCTACAATTGCTTAGAGGATGGTAGCAGACACAGCTGTGTTGCACAGTGATGCTACATAATGTCAGCAAAATGAAGAAGAGGAAAGAGAAGGGAAAAGCTAACTAAACATGAAATGAAAAATGTAAAATGACTGAGACTATTGTTCAGCACCTGCGAGTTCACTAGAGCACGTTCAAGCTGTGGGATAGCTCCTTTAATTCTGCATGTCCCATCCACTGGGCAGCCTGTGTCCAGGGGTGGACTGTTGGCAACCCTGGGGCTGCATCACAGCAGGGGGTCTGTTGTGGGGTAAGGGGTGACTGTCTCAGTCAAGGACAAGGGTGTCAGCTTACCCCAAATCATGATGAGGTGTCCAAGCCTTCACTAGCTTGATGGATTGGTGGGACCCTGAGGACCCACTGTCATCACATACTAGTAAAGCACATCTGCTTCATCTCTCTGCTCAGTTCCCAAAAGTAAGTGTCTGGTGGCCTTCAGTAGGAAAATTGTCACTTCTACAGTCTGGAAGGTTGGCTTTCTCTGGGCTACTTCACAGCACTAAGTTCCTTCTGGCACCATGATTATTCAAATAATTTTCTGTCCAGCTCAACCACTTTCTCACAGGAAGTTGGTAGCTTCCTCCACAGGAGGCCTGACATGGTTCACAGCTGTTATAGGTGTATTTTCTTGTTCTGCAGGTTGTGCCTACTTTTTATTAGCATTTTAGTATTCTAGGTGAATGTCAGCAAGATATCTGTGGTGAATTTAACTTCTGTTGCTTTTATCTACCGTTTTTAACATAGCTGAAAACAGAATGGTGGTCACAAGATAATATCTTTCCTCAGAGTTAAAGGATGAGAGTTTATGAAAAACTTTATGAAAAAAGCTTAACACTAACATCCCAAACCCAAGGGTGAACTGGCTTCTTACTCCCTCACTCTGAAACAGAAGTGGAGTGCAAATGACCTCAGGGGTATGCTGCTCAGGTATGGGCAAAACTTGGTCACCTGCAGGTACAGTGTTTCAGTTCTGCTTTGGAATGCCACGTTCGCTACCCTGCAGAGGTTGTTTCACCTGCAACAAAGAGCATTCTCAACACCTTGGTTCAAAGTGGACTGGGCTGGATAAGTGTGTTATTAGGAACAGCACCCTTGAGCTGCATGAATTCTCAGCAGTGCTTCAAGCCAGCAAGTTTTGTGTCTCCAGGAGCATTATACTGGGACCCTAGATTCCTGAGGCAGCAGCAGCAAACCAGGGTAGAGAGGTGAAGGGTGTTGGAAAGAATAAGTCCAGGGCCCAAGTGTCTCCGTTGTGAAAGCACCTTGCAAAAGTCCCTTCCGAGGAGTTAGTTCCTCATCTAAACTCTGAGACCTCTAGGGGTCATACAAGTACTGTTCTAGTTCCTGGGGTGCTTCAAGGCCATGCTTGAAGGAAATTAAAAAAAAAAAAAAAAAAAGCGTCCCTTAACCCTAAATGTGCTGTTTTCTCCAAGATGCAACAAGTGATGCAGCCTTTGTTAACCCTTTATTAAGGACTAAGTAGATTAAGAATTCTATCCTATGGGTAAGAGCAAAGATTGCTATTCTGAAAGGTTGCTTCCTTACTTCCTCAGAAGCCATGCTTTAATTTATAGTGTGGTTCAGGGGTGAACAGTCTTAGGAAGAGATCTGATTTGAGGTAGGCTGTTAGTCCTTGAAGTAATGCAGGTTGGAGGTTTCATGAGCAGTGGAGGTGGATCCCTACATTTGGTCAGAATAGTCTGGTATATTGCTGGGACCAAGAGAAAATGCCTGCTGGAGGCATTTGGAGCTATGACAGGAGAAAACTTAGCCCTTGACCAGGTTGTGAAGGTAATTTTCTCTATAAGAGCCTTCACAAAGCTGTGCTTTGCATTGGTAGCTAGAAAAGTGTGGCCAACACCCCAGAGCTTTGGCTGTCACTGAGCAGTGCTTCACTGCATTGAGTCTGTCTTTCCAACATTCCCCTTGCCAAGGAGGCTGGAGCTGGGCATGATTTTGGGAAAGGACACAGCCAGGACAACTGACCTACTGATCAAAGGGTATTCCATAACATAAGACATCTGCTCATCTATAAAAGCTATGAGAAAAGAGGAAAGGAGGGTGGTGGTAGGGAGCGGGTGGGGAATTTTTCTTCTGTGGCAACTGCTATGCATACAGAAGCCCTACTCCTCAGGAAGAAGCTGGACATCATCTCCTGATGGGAAGTAGAGAATAAATATTTTTGTTCATTTTGCTTCCATGCACAGCCTTTGCTTTTGCTTTATTAATCTGCCTTTATCCTTATCCATGAGGGTTTTTTTCCCACCTTATTTTCTCCCTCCCTGTTCTGCTGAGGAGGGGAATGATAGGAGTGACTTAGTGGCTACCTGATGTCCAGTGAGGGTCAACCCACCATACCAACTTAAACTTTCATTGTTACATCAGATTACCATCCTCTGGAGAATTCCTGAAGTGTAGAGACTGTGCAACTGCTCCTGTGAGGTAACAGATGTAATAAGACTGTGTTGGAGGTAATTTGGTCCAGCTCAAGAGATCCAGAGCACTCTAACTGCTGCCTGGGCCTGGTTTATGCTCCAACCTCCCCCCATGACACTGTTTCCATTTTACCTGCTTATGTGCTTTGTAGGTGGCCCTCTGGAGCCCAGCCAGGCAGGTGACTCCTCCTTCCCTTTCCATCCCAGAGCACTCATACCTGAAGCTCTCAGTGCGCATGGCAGAGGGGAGGCAGTGCTGCTGAGCGGGCAGAATGGCTGCAGACACTACCATACTCTGTCATCAGCCTAGCTGTATTTGCTGGAATGGTGATATGACCAGCTTGGGGGGAAGGACTTCATCTTGTGCAGCAGCAAAACATCAGTCACCGTTCACTTGCACTGTGCTGCTGCTGTGACTGCTACACGGCTCTTTTGTAACTTGTATTTTCTTTAAAAAACCTACAAACAGAAAAAAATTGTGGGAAAAAGAAGGTAAATATTAATCAGACCTGTATCAATATTGTCTTAAATCCATTAAATACACAAAGCCCTGCCTATAGAGAAGGAACATGGCACAATTACTTTTCAGAAATTCCAAACATCAGAAAAGTTACAATTAACTCAAAAAAAGGAAACCTTGTGGGGATGTCGTGGGACCTAAAATGGCAGGTTTTGCACATAGGTGATGGGGCTTTACCACACGCTGGAGAGAACCAATGGGCAGATCTGCAGTGGGGTGGCATCTGGTTTTAATGAGATGCTTGTTTAAAGATGAGGCAGCAAAGTATTATTATAGCTCTGGGCCATGGTCCTGCTGCTGCTTGTCTTGCTGTGACTGAGGCCTGCTCTTGTGGCTTGTATATCAGCAAGCAACCTATGGTTTTTTTCTTTAGCAGAATGTATGAATAAATTGCTCTAGAGGGGGGTGAATACAAGACAGAACAGAATGATACTGTTTTTGTTTTTTGTTTTTTTCATCGCCTGCTTCACTGTGTTTAGTGGGGGTGCTTAGCTAGGACACTGTGTATTGGTAGGGATTTCCCAATTCCTTTTACTTAATGACTGTAGCTGCTTTTTCTTTCAAAATAAAGCATCTCTTGACAAGTTTAGAGATGGCATTTGTAGAAATAGAGCATTGTGCTAGAATAGCTGCTTTGGTTGAGTTCTGGGTCCTGCTGAGGTGCTTCATGCCCTTCTAACTACAGAGCTGTAGGAAAGCCTACCACACTTTTGGGATAATTCCAAAGTGGTACTCCTGCTGAGGTGCTTCATGCCCTGGTAGCAGGGCCACCACTTTGGAATTATCCCAAAAGTGTGGCAGGCTTTCCTACAGCTCTGTGGTTCTCAGTGTTGACCCCTCAGGTGCACCCAGGAATTACTGATGAATAAACAAACACAGGTAATTTCTATTACAGAGATAAAGATTTTTCTTAAAAGGGATTAAATCTGTAGGGAAAGGGAATAGAGACTTCTTTTAGTCCAGGAAGAGCTGTGGTGGGGAGCGTGTGTTGAACAAAACAGAGCTTCGTAAGAATTCTCTGACTTTTTGCCTGGTACGTGAGCCTCCCCTCTTTTTATTGCTCCTGTGGATCATGCTGTCTCACTGTAAGCAAGATCTCTCCAAAGAGCAGCTTTATCTATACCAGGTAATTCACCTAATTGCATGCTATTGAAAGAAAAGGGTTTTACTCTGGTAGGGAGCTAGAAGTTCCAAGGTTCATGGCAAAACTAAGAGAAAAAGTATCTTATCAAGGATCTATACAATCACTTGTAGTTTGCTTTTGTTCTCTTAAATACTGTCCAGCAACTCTGGATCCCATGTGAAATAAGCGCATTTACTTTTATGACCTCAGTATACAGCAACTGGTGTTTTGCATACCTCTTCTGACACCAATGCTAATTCCTTTTGCTGCTGTTGGTGGATGTTGCACAGCCTAACTTCTGTCTTGGCTTTTTTGCTTTCAACCTTGCTGACTTAAATGCCAGAGGTTTATTACATGCTCTCTGTCTGAGTTAATTTTTTTGGCCTCTGAATCTACTAATTGCCATTTGTAAATTTTCCTGGTGGTAAAGGTCACAGAGATAAAGATTGGCCCCCATAGCTCAACCTCTTGGCACATCTCAGGTTATGAAAGGTGGTGTTGAAGTCTGCTGATTAAATTAATTACTCTTCTGAGGTTTCATCATAAAGAAAAACTCTTTTGCCTTTGTAGTTCATTTCCATAAATGTTTTGCATCATATCTCAGAGCTGGGTTAGGAACCTCTAATTTTACTGGAGCACAATCAGATGGTAGAAAGAGTTTATGTTGGTCAAACATAAGCCTGATCCTGAACAGGGTGTTGCATAGATGCCTTCCTCTGCTTCATAGGACTGGAAGGCATGCTGCTGCTTTTGCTTTCCCTCTAAACTTTCTGTCTTTGCTAGGAACATCTCTGGGCTGGAAAAGCCCGAAAATAAAACTGGAAAAAAGCCTGAGAATAAAACAACAGTGTTTTGGTGTCTAAAGCCACACAAACCAGCACTCAACGTTCACTCTATCCCCTGCAGAAAACTCACTCATGAAAGTGTGTGCTTCTGAGCATAAGATACACTTTCCAAAGTTATGCCTGAGTGCCAGCAGAGGATCTGGTGCCCTAAACTAACCTATTCCTATTTGAGGGAACCAGGAGCAAGCTAGGATCAGGATGGTGTCATAGAAAGCTGGTCTCTCGCTGTTCCTTACATCCAGCACTCCTGGTTAGCCTTTGCTCCCTTGCACTGAAATGCCATCTCCACTGCTGTTCCTGACAGTCACACTGCCAGAGTCCAGCAGGGTGGGGACAGCTGAGTTAGTACCAGATCATGCAAAATAGCCCTTGATGTGAACTGTTGGGGAGGATGTGTAAAAGCAAATGCCCCTGTCCCTTCTGAAGGCTGCCCCGTCCTGCTTTTCTTTGCTAAGGTGGTTCTTACTGTGTTTATTCACTGGGTACAGCATTGCAAAGCTGGCATTGCAGCTCTGGAGTTGTTGGGCTATAGCTGATTGTGATATGCTGACACTTACTGAAGCTTAGAAAGCTCCCCAGAGCCACTGCAGTAGAGAAGGCCACTACCTGCAGAGGTAATCAACCCAGAGACTTCTCAAATATCTCCTTGCTGTAGTCTGGGGTCCCTATGGACTAGCATTGCAGCCTTGCCTTTGCTACCAAGATCATCTCCAAAGCAGTTGCAGCAAAGCCATTGTGGTACCTCTAAAATGTAGATTATAATTTTTAAAATAGGCAATACAGATACATATGGCTATATAAATCACAAGGCAAGATATAATCATTGCATTTATAGAATGGTTTGGGTTGGAAAAGACATAAAGGATCATCTACTTCCAAGCCCCTGTCACAGGTAGAGGTACCTCCCATTAGACCAAGTTGCTCAAGTCCCTGTCCAGCCTGGCCTCAAACATTTCCAGGAATGGGTCATTCACGATTTCTCTGGGCAACCTGTTTCAGTGCCTCACCACCCTCATAATGAAGAATTTCTTCCTAATGCCTAATTTAAATTAACCCTTTCTCAGCTCAAAGCCATTTCCCCTTTTCCTGTCACTACATGCCCTTGTGAAAAGTCCCTCTACAGCTCTCTTGTTCATTCAATTCCCAGTGCTGAACCCCAGCTCAGGCAGAGGGGCTGGGGCCAGAGTACTGCAGCTGCCTGACCACCCCTGGCTGCTCCTCTCCATGAAAGTCCAAGCCTTTGGGGGTTTTGCAGAGCATTTGGAGAAGAAATGTACCCTGTAACATCTGTGTCCTGTTGTACAGGGGAAAAACTGACTTCAGCTGTTTCCAGTGCATTTGCTGGATTATGTTTTAGCACAGAATTTATGAATACAATAATTAAATGTAATTTTGAAGCAGCTTTTCTGGCACTTCACTGTAGTGAAAGTAAGGGCAGCTTTAGGAAAAAAAAAAAAAGGCTCTCCAAGCAAGATCTAAAGGCAACATTCAAAATTATTCAAATTATTCTTAAGATGCAATTGCCTTCTCTTTCCAGAACATCCAGTCCTCATGTCTCCTCCTTTTTTACTTAGTCACTGCACTTCATTTTTCCAAAGCCCACCTTCACAGCTCCTCTATCACTTCCCAGCTTGGAAATCATTTGCAGCATATCCTTGATCTTGGATACATGAGATTTCCCCTTGTGCACAGGACATACTTGATACACTAGCAGTACTATGCCCAGTATGTCCATTACATCTGCTGCATTTCTGCCAGATGTCAGGCTATCCTCCTAACCAGTACAGTGTTTGGGCATGATCTGAATAGCCTGAGCACCTATGGCAACCTCTGGCACTGAAGTTGCCACCTACCTGCCAACACAATATTGCTTTCTGCAATATCGGGGCTGTTGTAAGTTTTATTTGCTCCTGCAGACTGCGTGTCTGCTGTTTCTCACCGTACTTATCTTGAATTGCCTTGTGGGAAAGTAGCTCTTCTATCCATAACTCCTTCCTTAAAATCAATGATAGCAAATACCAGCGTTTTCAGAAATGCTCAAGATGAGATTTTCAAGGGCATGTTGCTCTAAACTGAGTTTAGTGCCTCAAAAGCCGAGACAGAATGAGGGCTAAATCTTCAGAATTGCAGAGGAAATGCTGCTGGATGGGTAAGCATGTCAGAGGAACTGCCACAGTCTCCAAAGGTGAATGTTCCTTCCCACCTTCCCCACAATGAGACATTATTCTCCTATGTTTCAGGCCCAGGAAAGTCATGTATAGTTTAAATGGAAGCAATGACAGGAAGGCAAAGGGAGTGTACAAAGTACCTATGCAAAATAAAAAGGAACCACGTCTGGTGGAGCTTCCATCTGTTTTATTTGAGAGGGAGAGTACTTGTGTGTTGACAGTTACTAAATAAACAGAAAACATGTTCATCTGCAGAAATCCCCCAAGCTGGAACTGCCTGGAGGTTGAAGGGATGCTGGGGAACAGTAGATAAACTTGTCCTGTTCTTTCTCGTCTCTGGTTATTGACTTCTGACAGTGGTGGACACTAAATCTTGGGCTAAATGGATCCTGCATCAGACTCAGCACAAATACCCATCAATTCTAACTGCGCAGCTGCTAAAGAGATGGAAAGATGTTCCTGGGGAGTTACTATATTTCCTCCTAGATTGTAAAAGGTGTGGAAGCAAATCCATCACTCTGCTTCTTCTCCACTATTCATCTTGGGCTATTCTGAAATACCATCTTCTCTCTTAGCATTCCTTTTAGTAGCAACCAAGTTGAGTAAATTCAAACTGCTTTGCAGTTAGGGCTGAGCAAATGTAGAAATAAGAGCTCAAGGTAGTCACAGTTGTCTGTTCTGGCAGAGAACCCACCCCCCCCCAATAGTACACTGGACCAGAACAGCCATTGCATGGGGCTCCTTATAATGGGAATGTCCAACCAAAAATCAAAATTTCACACGAGCAGTTGCTTTGGCAACAGCCTGTTAGCAAGCTGTCATCTAGCAAGCTGCCAGGGTAACTCTTTACCAAGTGGGGAGGTGTTGGCAGCTTAAACCCATGGGAGCAGAAGTGATGGGTCAGGGCTGCAGTACGGGGGCTGACGCTGTGGCTGCCCAATGCAGCACTGCTCACTCAACCTGTCTGTCCTGCTTGGGATGCAGCTCAAGTGGATGCCTCTGAACAGCTTTTTGGCAGAAATTTTACAATGATTTGCCCAGCTTTATCATTTGTATCATAGTTCCTGTATCAGCTCATCCTTGTTATTGAGCCTTTTATGTCAATTTAAATGTATCTATTTCTAGCTTTCATCAGTTTGAGCCTCTTATGCCATCTGCTAGATGTCCAAAAGTTCTTTCTTACTAGAAAATTGTGATCTGCTATATTTACTCTTCAATCAGATATTAGCTCATTTGGACTTGGTTTTTGTCTTTGATCAATTGATCCAATAACAGTCATCAAAAGCTTTTGTTCCTCCTGATCAAAGTGGAAAAGTAAAATGTAGAGAATCACCTACATTTTCCTTAGCATTCCTCTGCTTTTTGAGAAGAACCTTATTCCTTGTCTATTTTCTCTCTTCTCCACCCTCTTAAGCTTCATCACTATTAAATCTTATCTTTTGGGTTTCCATTATCTTCTTGGAAAAAGCAAAGCCCTAATTACATTGAATTTCTATATTAAAAACACTGGGTAGCAGCTCCTTAGCCTGCTCTGCCATTTCTGGATTGAAATAGCTGCTTCATAAAGCTGCCCTTTGTTTTCCTTGTTGACCTCTTGCATGTTTTTCCACTCTGCCTTCACTTTTTTCCTTCCCCCTTCTGATTTCATTAAAAGAGTAGCTTTCATCTTTTGTTTTGGGAGGTGTGTGTTTCCATGGGCACTCATGTGCTGGCCCTTTTGTGCTGCTTTCACATCAAACTCAACAAAAGCAGAAAACTTACAGGGAACAAGACCTGAGACCTCTAAGCCGTGTCCAACCCTGTGACATTGTCCTGCTCATTACACCGAGGCTGTAACGTCAGACTGCAAGGAAAAGCATTCTGGAAGAGCACATAGATAAAATTTTGTCAGATAATGACTATACTTCCACCCCCTCTACTCATTTTGGGGCTTATTGATTGGCCAATTAAGAAATAGCCAGGTAACAACTAATAAAAAAAAAAAAAAAACAAGAAAAGAAAAAGGACACTGCTGGTAAGACTGGAATTGACAATGGGAAAACAGGAAAGACTCTAAGAAAGCCTGTCAAGATTAATTAATAATAATGCCTTTTAATTTATAATTGAAGTATCAGAAAGCTGTTCTTAAACATCTTTTTCTTTTTGGCAGGCATTTTCTTTTTGGCAGGTTCTCTTTTTTGCCCAGCATAACATGTGGTGCTAGGATGCCTTAGTAATCTCTTCTTAAAGACTTGTCATGAAATACACAAAGTCATTGAGTTATGTGTATATAAGACTATTACATGTGATCCCTTATCTTATACGATCTGTTCCAGGGTGTTCCTAAGTTCTGCCAAAGTCAAATCCTGAAATGCTTCTTGGTAGGAATTTTCCACGGTTGTGGTAAGATGAGAGGAATGTACCTCTGCGCAGGTGCGGTCTGATCTGCCAGTCAAACCAGAGCCACAGAGGAGCGATGCCACAGGAAGCCTGCTCACCCTTTGTTTGTCATTAATATTTTTGTCTGTTCCCTGTTCCAGGCAGTGTAGCCTCTGTGGATCACAACAGCCAGGCCAGGTCTCCCCACAGCTTTCCCTGTTTGCAGACACGACAATCCGTTTCTCAAGCGAACTGGGGGTGAACCTCCCAGAGACGAGCGGTGGTCGCGGTGCGTGGGGGGGCACTGCCATCGCTCGGATGCTGAGGCCACGGCAGGAGTGAGCTGGGGGCAGCAGCCGCCGGGGCAGCGCCCACGTGTGCCAAAGCCATTGGTGCTCGACCCTTCTGTCGCCGGTGGCTCCCGCTGCTGGCCCCTCCTAAGCCCTGAGGAGATGCGCAATGCCATTGTGCAAGCGGCGGGCGAGCCGGCGGGAGACATGAGAGGAGCCTGGTGGAGTAAATTGTCGGGGAACGGGGGCTGTCAAGGGCCCAAGAATTATCTTAGCAATAAACCTACTCACAAGAATAAATGGGAGCAGGAGAGCTGCCAGCTAATAAAAAAGGCTCATAGCAGAAAACATTGGGGCTGAGCATCAGAAGCAGCCTGACAGGCAGAGTCACGGTGCATGGTGGCGTTGCCCAATTTTATGTACGAGATGTTTTCTGTGCCAAAGGTGCGGCTTTCACATTGCTCTGCCGTGCCATGCTTACCTGCCAGGGCATTGCTAGGTGTGCTGCCGTGCCCTCAGCATCGCCCCGTGGATGCAGGCAGGCCGAGACGGGAGCAGACGCTGGGCCGATCCTGCAGAGCTCCCTTGGGCTGCACAGCTCAGCCCTCTGCCTCCTGCCTGTGCCACTGCAATGGCTCCTGTGGGGACGTGGCAGACCCGCATCGGGGAGCTGAGCCTGGCTCAACACAAGCCCTCGCTCCTCCCCTCCGGTCCGCCCTGGCCGGCGGGAGCTGGCGGAGCCAGACTGGGGCTGGCCGCAGCCGTTCTCCGGGGCTGGTCACAGGTGCTCGGGGCGTGTGCCTCACCTGCCACTGCTCAGGGCCGGTCAAAGCTGAGCCAGCTCCAGTCTGGAAACCTGGATGTCATTCTCTCATAACACCTGAGATGAAAAGCCCTGCTCAGCCCGTGTTGGTGTCCAGCTGGCAGGTCCCAGGAGATTGCAGCAGTGCCTTTACAAAGGTACGTTTCATCTTTAGCTGTTATCATGCTTAGGCCAACATGTCCATGGATTGAGCAGTCTGCAACAAAAAGCAGCTTAAATAAAATAAGGAGACTAATGTTGCCCTGAAGAAGATGTTGGCATGTGTTAGCATGTGGGAGTGAAGCCGAACAAAAAATACCAAAAGCAAAAAGCCACAGTTCTCAAAAAACACACCACTCTAGGTGATGAAGAGGACAATCTCCAGTGCCCAGCACTCTGACAACTGCTATTGCACCTCTCGGTCATTTGAGGTCTGCTCTTTGTGCTAACGGGAAAATCAGAGCGTACCCTCCAGACTGTGCTGGGGCAAGTCATGGGCACAGTCTGCAGAGTTTCTTGAACATCTTCTGTCCCCATTAAGGTTTCCCCACCCTGTGTCCTCTTCTCAGCTGACAATGATGACTAAACATTGCCTTGCCAAGGGCTCATAACCTCACCTACTGTGTCTCAGGGGCCAAGACTGCCATTGTCACTTGAGGGCTGCATGCTGGTCCCTGGGGATGCTCCATTAGGAGGGAGTTGCTGAGTGTACCCTGGCATCTCCACACATTCTTGGAGCATGGTCCTGATCCAGGGTGGTGGCAGACCTGTGCCTCTGTTTGGTCTGAAATGGATTTCCCTGTCACAGTATAACAGAATGTGCAGCTCACCAAACACCCACCTGTCATTTCAACAGTTTATGATATTCTGGAGATGAAGCAGAAGTTATAGTAATTGCTGCTGCTCTATCTCAAAACATAATTGGCTTTTGGGAAGTTGTTATTCATACTCTGGTTGCAAAAGCAAATGGTGGAAAATCCTCACCTGTGATGAGCTGACATGTCCCTAAATGCCACAGCCAGGGAGAAATAGTGAAGCTCACTGAGAGTTTTCAAGGTAGGAAAGAGTATTTGGTCACAAACAGATGCCCAGTTCCAGCCTTACCTATGTTAAACAACTCTGTAATGTTTTTTCCTCTCTTGTGGGCAAATAGTTTACTGTAATTTAACAACAACCACATGAAATTAACTTCCTTCTGTTAAAAAAAAAAAGACAAGAAAAATAGGATTAAATATCTCAGTTTATCTTTCCACATAGGTCACATGGCCAAAGTTGATTGTAAAATGTTGAAATACTAGTTTGAGGTGTAGCCAGTGCCAAGTGTTGTACATTTCCGTGTTCTCTCTCCCCTCCTATTGCTCACAAAGATGTCATAGAAAGACAAGGAAGTTCATTTTCTCAGGAGCAGATTTTTTTTTTAATTTTTGTGTAAATTTAAAATACCATTTATTATCCTTAAATCTAATCCTTTTAGACCTTGGTACTGTCCTAGTCCCAAATCCAAAAGGAACAGCCTGAAAAAAACTTGTACAAAAGCCAAAGTGTGTAACAAAGTCACTTCATCTGAGAGTGTCTCAAAACCCCAGATGAGCTGCAAGAAGTGGGTCCAGAAATGTGACGTGAGACCCTCGTACACCATGTAGCCTTTTGTGGAAAGAGCAGTGCAGGTCCCTGTGGTTTTGGGGTGACTACAGACCCAGGCAGGGGGTTCAGGCAAAGGTGAGGTGGCTGAACCTGGTGAAGACCTGCCTGGCAGAACGCTGAGGAGATTGGGGTTTGAATCAGCATTTGGGAATTTGGCTCTTAAGGGTCATGGGTGTAGAGGAGTTTGCACTCAGAGACAGTACAGTGCCATACAAGACTTGATTTTTCTTCCCAGGTACAGCAGACTTCCATGACTTCTTTATCCACTAGCAGCAGCTTATGTTTGCTATGGTGGAAGCAGCTCCAGTGCTCTGCCAAGCTCTCGTTAGCTGCCCCATTGCTGCTTGGATGCCAGCACGGCAGCTGCTGACTGGGATTGTGTCCCTCTGTGTCCTGCACCAAGGCTGATGAGCCAAGGGATCCATCTACTGGAGTGAAGCCAAGCTTTAAGGGAATACTTAGCCTATCCAGGTGGCCAGAAAGCCTCCTGCAAGGGACAGCATCTGAAAAGTCAAAGACTCGTGAAACTGAGGATGCCCTGTGCATGGCCAATGCATGCATAACAACTTTAATAAGTAATCCCTTGTCATTACATGCCCTTTGGAGTGACTGTAAGACACCTTGGTCCATAACCTATGGATTTGTTACAGGAGTGAGAATTGCTTATTGTAGTTATTGCTTCAAAGATTTGGAACAAAGGGCCTGCTCTAAGGGTAGGGTGTTTTGCCTCTGACTTACTTAAGTGCATTTTTCTCTCTGCTGGTTCACTTGAGGTCACTTCTGTGGGTTGTGTACGCTGTTTGCAGGGGTTTATTTCATGCTTCATGAAGATCTTAGGGCTACCTGTGGCTTCCTGCTTCCCACCAGTGCACAGATTGCAGGCAGCGGCTGAGCTAATGATGAGCTTCTGTGACATTGCAAGAACATGCAAGGATGGGCTCAAAGTGCAACCTGTCTGGCAGAAGTTATGTGTGTGTGTGTTTGGAAAGAGGTGGGGAAAAAAGAACAAAAGCATATTTTTCTTCACAGTAAAACTATGATAGTGTCAGCCAAAACATGAAAAGTGACCCAGGACAGCGACCACCCCACAAACCAGCTGTGTGCAGAAGTGCAGGAACAGTCAGGGTGAGCACCAGGTTTGTGATGGTGTGTCTCCAAATGCCCTGGGGAAAGAGGGCTGTGAGGAGCCCTGGTCAGAGGAGGTGAAGCCCCAGGGCCCACTGTAGGGCAGAGTTTTAACTTTCACAGTCAGTTAGATGGAGATGTCTGACAACTGACACAGCCTGTTTAGACAAAAAATCTGACACTATGTTGGGAAGACACAGGCATTTAGTACATGTGGGACAAAGCTGAGCACACCTGAGCATTTTTCCCTGTAAAGTTTTCTGGAGCAGACAGTCTTCGACTGGTCACCTTCCACATGCAGGATTTGCAGTTTTGCCTGAGTGAGGACTGGGAAACAGAACTTCTATCTTCTTTGATTAGGAACCAAGTGAATTCCAGTTCTTGTCTTCTGTCTGGAGGAAAAAAAAAATCTGATCTAATTCATCAGCTTGACAGAAAATATTTCATGTGGAAGTACTTCTACAGTTCCAAATTTCTAAAACTTTCCGTTGTCTCTTTCCTCTCTGGCAACTTGAACAATCATAATTGCATGGCACAGCCTGTCTTTGTGCCAAAAGGGAGGGACTTGGTGCCACAAAACTACCTTTTTTTTTATTCCCTAGCTTGCAGCTTCTCCCTGCAACACCATCCTGACCATTTTGCTGCCAGGCAGAACTTGGCTCTAAAACTCAGTCAAGTGTGATTCAGCATTTAATTGACACACTGGAGCATAAAACCTGAATATTGCTGGCTTTTAGATGCACAGCAGAGGTAGTTTCTCTTGTTACAATGTAGGTCTTGGGTTTATTTATTTTACAGGTCAGCATGATGGGCCAGTTTTGCAGCTGATTGGCATCCAGGGAGCAGAGAGTCCTGTAAGTGCTCCGGTCTCATTCAGACCAGAAGTGTTAGGGCTGTAACACCAGCCACAGAGAAGGAGATGAAGAACTGCACCTACCTTTTTGTATGTATGAAAAATGCATTTTACATATAATCTGAGTGTTTTTATAGATGAGATGTTGCCATATCAGAGAGGTGCACTTGAATTTCTTCTAAATTTGTTCATGTAATAGTTGTATCACGGTTGTGCTACTGAATGGTGTTTCCTGAAGAAAGCTAAAGCTGGTTTTTAGCATGGTTTTTAGGATGATGCCAGACAGGGAAGAGCACTTCTCTTCTTCAAGACCATGAAGAAAGACGTTCAAAAAGGGAATGGGATCACCTTGATCCCAGCACTCTGAGTTGTCACAGTGCCCAAGGCCTCAGCAGAGCTCCTGACATTCCCAAGGCAGCAAGGTCATCTTGAAAGCACAATTGCATTTCTCTGGCATTGTTTATGTTAATATCCTGAGAATGACTTGCGTATTTCAACCTTACAATGAGTTAATAATTAATTAAGATCTTACAAAACTGAAGACAGAAACAAGCAGTCAAGAAAAAGAAAGAAATAATCTTATAAAGTGTATGTTTAGAAAAAGTTGTGTAGATTAATTTTAATCTTGGTTAGCTTGGGTAAAGGGAAAAAGGAAAGAGCAGAAACATTTCAATGTGGCACAGTTCATCTCATTTGGAAAACATTGCTTTTTGTGAAGGTCATGCCTCATGTTCAAACTTCTATAAAGGGCTGTGGTTTGCTGGTGGTTTCTTTCTCATCCGAGTGAATTATTGAATCATTAAAGCTGGAAAATACCTTTGAAATAATTGAATCCTGCTAACCTAGCACTGCCATGTTCACTAGTAAACCATGTCCCCAGGTGCCACACCCTAACACCATTTCCTGTTAACACTAACAGGAAATGGTGATTCCACCACTTCCTTGGGCAGCCTTTCCAATGCTTGACTACCCTTTCAGTGAAGAAGTTTTTCCTAATATCCAGTCTAAATCTCACCTGGCACATCTTCAGGCCATTTCTCCTCACCCTGTCACCTGTTACCTGGGAGAACAACCCCTACCTGGTTACAATCTCCTTTCAGGCAGCTGTAGAGAGTGATCAGGTCTCCTGTGAGCTTCCTTTTCTCCAGGCTAAACACCTCCAGCTCCCTCAGGTGCTCCCCATAAGCCTTGTGCTCCAGACCCTTCCCCTGCTCTGTTGCCCTTCTCTGGACACGCTCCAGCCCCTCAATGTCCTTCCTGTGGTGACAGGTCCATAACTGGACACAGGATTTGAGATGAGTCAGTGTTGGGTACCGGGGGAACAATCATTGCTCTGGTCCTGCTGGCCACACTGTTGCTGACACAGGCCAGGATGCCGTTTGCCTTCTTGGCCAACTGGGTACACCCCGGCTCATGTTCAGCAGCTCTCAGCCAGCACTCCCAGCTCCTTTTCCATCGGGCCATATTCCAGCCACTCTGCCCCAAGCACTGCATGGGCTTGTTGTGACCCAAGTGCAGGATCTGGCACTTGGCATTGTTGAACCCAACCCCACAGTGCTGGCCTTGGCCCGTTGATCCAGCCTGTCCAGGTCCTTCTGCAGAGCCTTCCCGCCCACCAGCAGATCAACACTCCCACCTGACTTGGTGTCATCTGTGAACTGACTGATGGGCACACAGTCCCCTTGTTCATGTCATCAGACAAAGACATTTAACAGGACTGGCTCCAGTACTGAGCCCTGGATAATGCTGCTCTTGACTGGCTGTCAGCTGGATGGAACTCCATCCATGGGTGTAGCTCTGGGCTTGGACATTCAGACAGTTTTTTTACCTAGTGACCAGTATGCTCCTTCATGCCATGGGAAGCCAGTTTCTCCAGGAGAATATTGTGAGAGACAGTGTCAAAGGCTTTACTAAAATAAAGTTAGACAACTTCCACAGCCTTTGCCTCACCAACTAAGGGGGTCACTCCTGATAGTTCCCTGGTTTCTCCTTCCACTCCTTCTTGTAGATAGTTGTCAGATTTGATATCTTCCAGCAACTGGGATCTCTCTTCTCCACAGACTTGGTACTTGCAGCAAATTTTCTCCAGGTGTATTTACACCAAGGAAACAGCCAGGGAGTCTAGAGTACTGCAAATCAGGTGCAGCTTAGCTTTCTGTGTATTTGAAGCATGGAGCATGCTGAAATGAAAAGGATGAACCAGTTCCCAGTGCTCCTGCCTGGCAGTGAGGACATACAAGAGAGATCTACAGGAATTTGTGCATTGGGAGGATGGAAAGCACAGAGATGTTAGCTCCAGCTCCATCCACATCTAGGCACTGACTCTAAACAAAGAGAGATTTAGGTTATTCAGAGGATGCTGGAAGAATGGAGAGATGCCCAGTATGCATGCTGGGAAGGTCACTGTCTTCTGCAGGTGGTGGGACAGAGAAGTCAGTGGGACAGTTCATCTCCCCTCCCTGCAGGAGCCTGCAGGGATGCTAGCTGCAGTGCCCTGCTCCCCTCCTGCCCTGAACACCCTCTTCCCAGCTTGAAGGGGAGCACAGCCTTGGCAGAGTGGGATGTTGCAATGAAGTAACAGTCTCTGTTTTTAAAGAATGCTTTATTCACTACATCCTAGAAATGTACCATAAATGGAGCAAGAACTAAATAAACTCAGAGGCTTCTGACAATACAGAGAAGAGAGATACAATAAAATATCTAAAATATCAGCTCTTTTGAGAATAAGGCACACTAGCTTTGTTTTTTTTTTTTACATATACTTTTTTTTTTCTTAGAATAGTTTGTTCTTAACCTAAAGATGTTCACATTTCAAGTTATTAGACTTACCTCAGTAGTAGTGTACATGAAATGGTTTAGAAGTAAATGTCAAGACAGGCATGGGCAGGAGGCTCAGCATGACCTGGCTGCCTGCATGCCTGGGTCCTGCCTCCATCCTGGGTGCTGCCTGCTACTACCCTGGCATGGGCCGCACCCACTGTTGGCTGGGGACACCTCACGGTTTTCCCTCATTGGCTCCTTTCTCTTCCTGCCATCTCTGTGAGCAGCAGGTCCCTTGTCCTGTTGGCAGGGGGAGGATTAGTGGGAAGGGAGCCATCACCCTTCCTGTCTCCTCTGGGGGTCAGCCATGGCGTGGGGCTGGGAGTGGGCCAGCAGAGGCCCAGACCACTGGGCTGCCTTTTCCTGGCCCCAGGGCTGTTTGTGCGTGGCCCAAGGACCCACGCTGGCGTTTAGTGTTGAGCCATGTAAGACCTTAGACTGGAGGACTGGAGGAGGCAGTGCTGGACTCTGGCTGGGGGCTTACCCCTCAGGCTTTGCCCAGACCTCCTCCTCTCTTGCCCTACACAAGGGCAGGACCTTGGGGCTGAGGTCTGGGTGTGCTTTCGATGTGCCCGTACAGACAATAAAAGTTTCCTGGGAAGGGGCGTGGAGGGGCAGAGTCCAACCTAATGGGTAACCTCACAGTGCTTTTGCTAATGGGTTGACAGGGTCAAGGGGAGCTCAGCTTGTCTGAGCAAGAGCACCTAAAATACAACTGCTCAATTTTGAGGCAAGCAAAAGCAGTGTATTAAAAAGGTCACTTAACTGAGCTCAGTGTGGTCTGGAAGTGGTTCAATTGTCAAAATATGGCCAATGTGAAACCCCTTTGGTATGTACTTATACATCAGAAAGTAAAGGAACATTGTTTACTGACTCCCTACTTCTCACCTTTTGTCACCAGACTTGTGTTTGTAGAGCTGATGCACTTCATACAAAGGGCAAGACACTTTTTACCATTTTACTCTATTTTACATTCACTGCACTACTAAACAAAAGCCTTTAAACAGGCCACAAAACACTGCAAGAATATATTTACTTCTTAATAAAACAAACTTTTTTATAACATTGCAATAAAAGGTTCTTGCTTTGTGGCAAACCACATACCATGTAAATTTGCAACATAAAATGACTTTAAAAATGTATATTAAAAGATATTTACAAGCTCTATGTCTTAAAATCATTGGGTCTAATCACTCCCACCCCTGATGTGCATGTACAACTCCAGTTGTGGAGAAGGGGAATTAAGAGTGGAAGGGAAGCTGGGAGGGAGGCTAGCCCTGTTTCACTAATTCCAGTATCACTACCACCCCTAGTACCTTTGAAATTTCTCATGGAACGTGATGGAGCAATGAGTAAGTAATGCTCACATCCTCTTGGCGAGAGCGTGGCTACTCTTGCTAACAGCAGCATACGTTCTCAGTCACTACAACATATACTTCAATGAATAAAATGAAGAGCATTGAGAAAAAGCCTTGGCTTTATACTGGATGAAGATCTAAGTCAAGACACCTCGCACGAAACATCAGCTACTCGTTTCTGTACATGCTGCAACTACAAGTAGCTTCAATAAATAGAAAATCCAGTTGCTGAGGAAAACTTGGAGCCTTTCTGTAGCTAAAAACAAGCCTGCAAATCACACTGTGAAGAGGTATGTGTGAGGAGGCTTTTTTTTCTTTTCTCTTTCTCCCAAACAGGCAATATTACTTGTGATTTCAAATGAGAATGAGCAGATTGTATTAATGCCAGCAAAAAATGCAGAGGTCTTGCACATTTTTCAAATTGCACTTTCCAGTATAATTTTTAAATAAGATACTTGTTGTTTTCTTCTTAAAAAACAAAACAAAATAAAACAAAACAACTAAGGTATGTATTCTTTAAATATTGAATATACTCTTCAAAATATATTGTTAAAACTTTCCCTAGCTGCTCAGGTGTGCTTTTTAATATATAGCTGATATATTATTAAAGGCACTACAAAATAGACATCTCTGGAGTGCAGAAATTACTAAAAAATAACCTTCATACCACAAATATATTGAAAATATAACTGCTAAAAAAAAAAAAAAAGACCCTATGCAACCCTACTGCAGTGCATATAAATGCATGTCAGTGGTGGGCTGGATGCACCGAGGTCCTTTGGAAATGTATGAATACAGGCATGTTAAATTTTTAAAAATAGCCTAAAAAAAGTTAGTGAAAACTTCAAGCATAGAAAATATTTCAAACATGTTTTTCTATGACATTCTTCACTTTCTGCATTGTTTTACCAAGCCCAAATGTTTACTCTTTCGCAGACAGTTCTTTCTTCATAAATAGTAAAGTGTTCCTTCAGTGTGTGTTTCTCCACCACCCTCCTCTGCCGACAGTTTCAGTACGTCTGGTAGACGTCGTGGATGGGCACCTGGATGGTGGCGGCTGGGAATGCCGGGGGGATGTAGCCAGCGTATCCCCCGTAGGCGGCGGCGGCAGCGGCCGCGTTCTTCTGTAGCGTGGCTATCGTTGCTGTGGCCGCGGCAGGCGCTGCAAATGGCACATAACTTGTCCCGTAAATCCCAGCGGCAGGGATCCGCTGCACGTTGGGAGTCATGGTGTACACCGGTGTGATGGGGCGACCCTGGAAGGAAAGGGTTCAGACCTCAAAAAATGTACTTTGTTGTGACATCCCCACTTCCATGCCCTGAATGGCAAACCCCCTAGAAGGGAAGGAGGTAATGGAGAGGGTAGGCAGTACGTGCCCTGTTGATTGAGAATTATGCTGTCACGGGAGGCTGCTCCCCCCTCACAGTTTGGGTCCCCCACAGTGGGGAAAGCAACTGCCCAGTGTGCAGATGTCTAAGACACGTCAGATGAACTCCAGGGCTCTTGGGCACTGTGACATCCTCAAGAGCATGTCCCGAACAGAAGCAGGGCAAGAGACTAGGCTTTCCCCCCGCCCTGGGTATGCATAGCAGGATGTGTGGGAAGCAGGATTTCTGTGCTGAGCTCACCTGGAAGGGAGGAGGTGTTGAGACAGCTGGTATTACAGCTGCGGCTGCAGCTGCTGCGGCAGCTGCTGCACTGGCTGGGTCCTGCTGGACAGCTATAGGGTTGATGATGTGCTCAACAGTGTGAATTTTGCCATCTTCCATCATCTTGGCTGGTGGTGCGGCCTGAAACATGGAGTACTGGGCACCAATGGCAGGGATGGCCACTAGGAGAGACCAGACATATCAGATACATCAGGAGAGAGTTTCCAGTACCTCTTGTCAAAGGCTCTCCCTCCCAGCTGTGCCAACTCTCCAGCAGTGATCCTGTGCTGCTCTTAGCAGGGGAGGTTGCCTTTTGTGCAGGCAGGGGACCTGGGGCACCTCTTCCCTCCCATGCATGGGAGCACCATAGCTGATGCACAGTGACAGGCTCAGTGCTGTTTGGTCCAGCATTTTCCCCCATGCTCCTGCCACGAGTATCCTAGGGCCAGAGTCCTCCTGGGGACTGGGAGCTGTGACCCAGATTTACACAACCCCTTCTCACCACTGCTGTCCTTCCCTCTGGCCAAGAGTGTGGCCTGAGCATAAGGGGTAAGAGTGAGGTCCCTGCTTCAGCTGTTGACATCAAGGAATATGTAGCTGCCATAGGAAGAGCTGCTCCAGGACAGAAAGTTGTGGTTTGTACTCCAGAAGTTACAGGCAGCAATGGGTCTGCTTTACATGCCATCCTTTGGCCAACCCTGTGAAAATATCAGCTCTTTTACCAGCATTTCACAGGACTAGCTTGGCTAAATATGTTTATTTATTTAGCCATCTATCTGCTACAGGATCAATCTACTTAATGACATAAAAAAAACTCCAATAAACTTCTCTTTAGGGAATTCTCCCTCATTGGGAGAAATTGGACAACATGATGTAATTAGAGCCATGGTCTTTCAAAGGGAGAACTCTCTGGTCACAATAATAGTGTTCAGGATAGTGAGCTTGTACATGGTCCAAAATGGAGCTTCATGGCTTGCTTAGGGAAGAAACATTCTTTGCTGAACATTCCCAGTAATCAAAATAATTGCACGTGGCCTGGCAATGTGCACTTGTAGCCAAGAAAAACCAGCTGTATTCTGGGCTGTATCAAAAGCGGTGTGGCCAGCAGGTTGAGGGAGGTGATTCTGCCCCTCTATTCTGCTCAGGTGAGACTCCACCTGGAGTGCTGTGTCCAGTTCTGGGGTCCCCAATATAAGAAGGATGTGAACCTGTTGGGGCAGGTTCAGAGGATGTTAAATGAGATGGAGCACCTCTGCTGTTAAGTCAGACTGAGAGAGTTGGAGTTGTTCAGCCTGGAGAAAAGATGCCTCTGGGATAAAGACCACTACTGGAGCTTTTCAGTACTTAAAGGGAGCCTATAAGAAAGACTTTATGGTAAGGCCTGTAGTGATAGGACAAGGGTTAGGCATAAGAAAAGGATACTCTATAATGAAGGTGATGAGACCCTGGTTGTCCAGAGAAGTTTTGTGTTGCTCATTATTGGAAATGTTCAAATTCAGGTTGGATGGGCCTTTGAGCAACCTGATCTAGTTCAAGACATCTCTGCCCATGACAGGGGCATTGGATTAGATATCTTTAAAGTCTCTTCCAATGGAAACCATTCTGTGATGCTATGATTTCCATCATTGCCTCATATTGCACGTGTCAGCATTCCGCTTGCGAGCTTTTTAGCAGTAAGGCCATTCACAAGGAAATAAAGTAATCAATAAATAATGGATGATGGACTAAGAGGTGGCGTTGGCACTTATGGGAGGTGCGACCACTAAGCCAGAAATGAAGCCTAATATGTAAACAGGTTTATTTCGGTGCAATGAAACTTTGCAATGTTAAAGTGTGCAGTTATGCCTGGTGGAAGGAGGTGACAGAAAGCAGTACTCTTGCTCTGATCCTGGAGACTGCAACAAGGAAGCTGATCAGATATCTTTCATGCAGAGATGTGTCCTCCACCAGTGCACCACTACTGTTTCCTCAAGCAGAAATCCCCAACTCATGAGGTTTTCCAGTTCTCCTTTTACATTAGGTCCACCTGGCCAGGTCAAACCGGTTTTATCTCTGGTTTAAATATCCTGGATAATTTCTTACCAAGGCAAAGAGCTCACATGCTCGATTCTACAATAACTTCTGGCAGAAAAGCAGTAGCAGGCAACTGGAGTATTGGGGTGACCTCCCAGGAGTATTCCAACTATTTGCAAAAAAATGAGCTTTAATGTTGGTCTAAACAGTAGGCAGGAGACTTTACAGTCAGTACATTTCTACTCCTCTGTTCTGGTAATGTGCTTTCAAAATCATACCCTCTTAATAACAGAGGTAATTCTTGCATGTGGTACCTCTTATTAGATCAGCTGATCTGACTGGGGAAAACAGACCAGGTGCTTCTGTGTTCAGAGGCTGTGCTGGAACCACGCAATAGGGGAAGGTCTGATAAAAAAAAAAAAAAGCTGAATCTCAACATTCTTCCAAGTGTAGAAACATTTTGACTTGACCTTCAAGCTTTTGTTTGGCAGTCGAATGAAATATAGACACCACTAATAAGCTTGCATTTCCAAGCTCACTTTTCAAGCATCCTTTAGTAATACCTGGAATTCCTAAAGTATCTTTGCAAACACACATAGTGGTAATATTTTCTGGTGGTGAGTGGGTAGTTTTCTCAGGAAGTCTGATCTTTCTCCAACTCTAATCTTAACAGCCTTCCTTTGTCTCTAGACTTCTGATATTTTCTCATCCAGCTGTTATGAGGAATTCTTCACAGACTTCATTAGATGCAAGCTGTAATTTTCACTGACATAAATGAAACATGCTTTGGGAAACCACAGTAGCTCTATTATTAAGCAGAGATTACATCTTGCCATTTACAGTTTACTTGGAAAGAAAAATAGAGAGAAGACATCAGGACTTTAGGATGGGGTCCCCATCCCCTTCAAGGACCTTTTTCCTCAGGCTACTTTTTCAAATAAAAATCTTTCCAAAGAAGATCTTGAAGAAATGCAGAGCTTCAGCTTTCCTCTTGTTCACTTGGGAATGGCAAGGGCTGGGTACTCAGCTGACAAAGCAGCAGAAGGAGGCAATCCCTCCCCCAGCCCTTGGACTGGCCCATCAGAGCCCAGCAGAGACGAGAGCACTCCTGTAGGCACTGCACAGCTGCAAAGATGGACCCCGAGGGCTCCCTGCCTTGCTCCTTCCCCATGCCACTGATGGAGATGGAGGAGCTTGCCTCACCCAGGGACTTTCCTACAATGGGAAAGCCCCAGATCCTTTTCTCAGCCTCGTACCACTGGAGCAAGATGACTAAACAGGGCAGGGCTCCATCCTGGCTGGAAATCTAGGATAGGAATCTCCTAGGGTGAAATTAGCATTGAAGACACTAAAAGAGAGGAAGATTGATCTTAGTCACCATGTTCTGGTTTACATGACTAGAAGGAGAGGAAAGTCTGCTTCCTCCTAAACAAATGCCAAAGGGGAGAGGAGGAGGAGGAGGAGGAGGAGTTGCTTTAGTCCTTTTTACTTTGGCCTGAAGAACTCCCAGATATTTGTGTCCCCTAGCCTGTTGTGTGCCTCTTGTGTGAAGAAAGTCTGGCCAGGGCCAGGAGACGCTCAGCACAAGGGAGCACTGAGCCCCAACCCTGGAGACATCCCCATTGCTGCAGTTGCAGTGGTGGACTGGCCCTGGAGGGGTCCTCACATGCTTGAGACAGGGCTTGGAGAGGGGGCCTGCCCACCACCCCTGCTTTCCTCCCCTCCCTACACATACTAACCTGCACCAGGCTTAATGGCCACTGGGTTGACTGCAGGTAACTCCAAGTTGGGAACCAGTTCAAATCCTTTCTCTTGCTGTTTTCCTTTGCCTTCATGGTACCTGCTGTAGATTCCACGGCCGGCGGAGTATCCCCCCAGGTAGGAGCCCCTGGGACCCGGAGCTCTGTTGCCAGCAGCACCTCGCCCTCTGCCTCGTATGCTGCCTGCTTATGATAACAACACAGAAGGTGGTGAATAATGGAGAGTGAGAGTCCCATGGGTAGCACAAGTGACCCCAGGCTGAAGTCTGGGGGCTTGCACTTAGAAATGTGGCTGCTTAAGTCAGCATGATTGAGTCTTAGTGACCCTGCTTAGGAAACAGAAGTGCCTGAGAAGCATCCAGTAAGCCTATGCTCGTTTAGCTTTTGATATTTGTGAGCAATATTAACTGCTCATTTAAGTTGATGGAACTCTTCTGACAAGTGTTACAGGTTCAATGCAGTCAGTATAGAGTGAGGGGATCCTCTGGCTGATTTCTGTGCATTAGGAACAGCTTCTGCTTTCAGCAGTCCTCCAGAGGAGACCCAACTTGTCAACTGGCTGCAATGGGACCCTGCCGAGATGGCACAAGGTCACACCTGCCCTTTAATCAACACTGTCCCACGACTGCAGATATTTTCACTAATGTTGTTTCATTGTTTTCTCTGCTATTTTATTAGGTGTATATAACCCATTTCCAAAAATATTGACTTTATTCATCTTAGTGACTCCACATGTGTTATGACAGTACTTTGAACACTGCAGTATTGATGTATTTTATGATGGTCTAATTGAATATTTAGACTTTTACTCAACTCTGTCATAGTTCATTGCTAGTACAAATCTGGAAATTGAGAAGAAGCTGAAATTCTTGAATGACTAGGGTTAAAAATACTTCTCGGTTTATGTGGGTGTTTTAAGAATGTAATTATGCTAAATTGCTTCTTCTGTGGAAATACACATCAAATGTCAGGAAACTCTAATTCCTGTAAGTACAGGACAGTTATAATTATAATACCAGTTATAGCCATTAGGGTTTTTTAATGAATAAGTGATTTTTGGTTAATTTTTAATGACTCTAACAGATAAGTAATTAAGGTACACATAATAAAAGAATTATTTTTCACTCACGTGATTCCTTCTGCTTGTAGTTCTCAAATGACTTTATGAAGGACAGCATTGCTGTCATTTTAATGTGGAAGGTAAATGACACCTAGAGAGCTCCTAACTAAGGCTTTTTCCTAACCTTCTTCCCTTTGGATAGGTCACCATACCCACGCCTCCAGAGCACTCTGTCATAGGATCCAGCTCTTTGAAAGGAGACATCAGATGATGGAATCTTTAGACTTGCTCAGACATAGTACATCACTCATAAAAGCCAGATCCCCCTGTTCCCCATCCCATGCTTGTTTTTTACCTATTCTTAACCCTGTATATTTGATACCGCTCTCATACTATCTTGTACATTTGCAATTATTTATAGATAAATACACTTTGTGTAGTCATAAACTAAAGTAAAACCAACAGAAATATGACAAATAGGCCTATACAAGAGTATTAAGAAAAAATTGCATGGCACTAGCTGTCCTTTGGCTGAGGCAGACCTCTGGCATCAGCTGAAGATCAAACCTGCCCATCACATCCCCTGATCGTGCTTACTAACCTTTCACAAAGTAATCTCTGTTGGGCCCGATCAAGGCATTGTATGGATATCCATAGTATGCTAGTGTGTATGGATCACAAGAGTAAACATAGTTAGGTTGCTGCGTTACTTCAGAGGTTGCTGCAGCCCCTCCTTTTGCTGCTTTCTGGTAACGAGTGTATTGCTCCTTGTCTACCGGCTTGGCCAAGGTAACCTCCAGGCATGAGCCCTCTAGTTCAACACCATTAAGGTTGTTCATGGCATGGATGGCATCTTCCCTGGTTGTAAAGTGAACAAAGGCATAATCACGTATTTTTTTCACTCTCTCTACACAGCCGGGGTTAAACTGACCAAACACCTTTTTAATGGTGTCCTCTGTGGTCTCAATCATTAAATTTCTCACATATAAGATTTTAACAGTCTCCATGACATCTTCATCCACGTCTATCTCTGGTTCAGCCCAGTCAACAGCAATTTGATGTCCCCACAGCTGGATCCTTCCTGGCATGAGTTTTCTCCTGGCCATGGCTGCTGCTCGATGGCTCTCATACTCCACAAAGGCAAAGCCTCTGTTCTTCATTTTGTCTGCGGCGCTGGCATACACGATGACATCCAGCACGCCTTCTGTCACCTTGGCAATCTCTTCCAGGATCTCCTCTCTCTTCTTCATCTTGGGAATGCCTCCGATGAAGAGCCGGCAGTTATCCACGCTGCAGCAGACACCCAGCAGCCTGCCGGGACGGATTTCATAGTTGTTCAGCTCCCTGACGGCGCGCTTCGCCTCGTGCTTCTGTGTGTACATCACGAAGGCGTAGCCACGGTTCTTGCCATCAAAGTCCATCATCAAGCGCATCTCGTAGATGCGGCCGACAGACTCGAAGACGGGGACGAGCTCATCTTCATAGACGTCGCGGGGGATTTTGCCCACAAAGACTTCGCAGCCACGAGGAGGGTGCAGGCCCTCCCAGCCGGGAGGAGGGCCTCCGTACTTGCGTTGCCCGTTCTCCTGGATCATACTGTATCCAGTGCGAGCCATGAGGGCCAGCAGAGCTGCCTCGTTGGGTGCACCGGCAACACCTTCAGGGACTTTTGTGGTGGCCACATTGGTGGAATCATTGCTCATCCTTGCAGTAGAATCCTCAGCGGTCATGGTGTCAAACTCATTCACAGCGTGATAAAACCTGGACAAATGAAGAAGGAGGACACTCGTTAAAAGCTATTAGCTACCATGAGAATTTCTTCTCTCTCTTTCATTTTCCTGTAGTTGTTCTGCAAGTTTCTTTTTCAAACTGGGACTAAGGCTGCAGAAAAACAGAGGAACAAGCCACACCAGCCTGAAAAGTGATACTATAGGGACAGCACATCCTGGACATAGGCAAAGCTCCTCTTTGAGGGAATGGTTGAGGATCACCTGCCCACACATCCCAGGCATCAAGAGCTGCTGTCACAGGACACCAAAGGCACATGAATGGATGCCATCAAGTACCTCAAAATCTCAAGACCTCTTTGAAATGGTAGGAAGGAGATTACAAAGAATTGGCAGAGAGAAGATACTGACAGGAAAACAGAGGTACCCTACAGAGCCTTCTCCTCCCTCTCAGTCACTCATCGGTTAATCCATTTCCTCCTGAACAGCACAAGCACCAGGTGCCACATTCCGTGGTGAAAGGTGGCAAATGCATGAGAAGCACCGTACAGTTTCCATTTGATAACAACCCGTTGCTCCTCTAGACATCTGCAGTAACTGTCAAGCAGGAAATAATAAATGCACTTTGGCAGCAGGGGTGGGGGACAATTCTTGTTCTTTGGTGCAAAGAGTGATCTGACAAGGTTCTGGGTTGCCTACTGCTTGTGTTACAATGACTGACGTGTTTGTCTCTTCCATTATTACAGCAGGACTTGACAAAAGCTAAAGAGACTCACTCCTTGATGAGAGGCTATGCTTTAAACCAAGTACAGCACTGCAAGCCAGCAAGAGGAAGGCAAATCTCAGAAACCTTATTCTGCATTTGAACACAAGCAGAGAGCACAGGAAATGTAGACATACAGGAAATGACCATGCTAACAACCAAAACTGCAAGACACTGAGCTTTCTTTCTGAGCACAATTAAATAAGACACCCTGGATTCTGAGAGTAGTTAGTTCATTGACTTTTAAAGCTGCAATGGTCCACCAGACAATTTAATACAAGTGATTGTATATGACATGGACCATTACATTTTAGTGTTATTTGCACATTAGGTGCTATAGCATTTATCTGAGTAAATTGTATCTTCCACAAGGACCTTGGCTGTAAGGAATCAGAGAGCTGTGGACCCTGCCACATCCCTGTATGGCTTGTTTGCTAACCACTCCATCATACAAGCAAGTGTGCAGTATTTCTCATGAGAATTTGTCTGGCTTTTGCTTCCAGATAGGATTAGATAGATTAAAGAGTTTTTCAAGACCTCTGCTTATGCCTTGTAGTGATATTTAAGTCACTTAATCATGACACAACTCTATCTTTTGAATAAAACTTGCAGGCTAAGCTCACAATTAGCTCACAATTTTTTCACCTAAAATTATTGCTTTTTGGTCTTTGGACAGTTCTCTAGAGCTTCAGCCTTTTTCACCTTTGCTATGTACAGGGATTAAGTTAATCCCTCCTTCTTCTCCCCAAGTTTCTGTCTGGCCAAAGCCTGCTTCTTCACACCTTCTCACTAGCAAGTCACATGGAGTTGGGTGGGTTGGTTTTCAATTCTAACCTTAAATCCTTTATAGAAGCACCACTTGCTCTGGTTATGTCCCATGTAGCAGGCATGACTTATGTTTATTACTCTGAATGCCACAACCTTGCATTCAGCCCTATCCCAACTGCCTTTTGAGTAGATCTCACCCGTTGAATGTTACACAAATGGCTCCTCCCCATTGTGTTTTACAACTCCATCAGTCTTTCCTTCGCTGATTTATTTGTCATGACTTGCATTCATCACCAGTCTGTTGATGGAACTGTCAAAATACACTGACCCTTGTAGGACACTGCAAATCACTGTAAGAAATGATCCAAATATTTGGGTTTGATAGGGTTATTTTTTATTTTAAATAAAAAAGGACAAAGCTTCAGAGAGATTTATTTATTCTATACAGTTTTCTTATTCAGTGAGACACAGGTTTCTCTCTGTCCCATAATTGCATTGCTGATCACTAAGGAAGATCTTTCATTAGTGCAGCAAGCCCAAGTTCACAAAGATAAAGGCACAAATTTTAGGCACCAAAGTCTGATTTGTATGGTTCACAAAATCCATTAAAATCCTAGGAACCTCAGGACCTAAGATTTTTTTCAGTAAAGCTTCTGAGCTGCCCAGAATTGTGCTGGTCTATACCCAGAGGTGCCTCTGCACAAGCCAGAGCAAACATTGTTGAACCTGGTCCATCTCCTAAATGCATTTGGGATTGGGAAACCAGACCTGTGAACTTTGGTCTGTGGTAGGACCTGATCCTGCATGTGTTTTTGGGCCATGAGTGTTGTATGCTGATGCTTCTGAACCATTTTAATTTAAAAATATGGAGAGCAGAGAAGATAAAGAAAGTGGAGGGCAGTAAAAGTGATGCTGATGCTCAGAGAAAACTTTGGTAAACACAATTCCTTTGAAGCCAGATCTGTCATGGATAGCTTCTTGAACTGCTGTTGATACACTTTTCTCTCAGTTAAAAATATTATCCTTTAACAGTTAGACATTGTAATTTTATTCCTGGGAATATTTGAAATAATTAAGAAAGTTAAGGTGGAGTAAAACAGCTTCATTTTTCACTTGACAATTTGCTCCTAGAAGTGTAATTTCACCTTTCTTGGAATAAAAGCAAAGCTAGTTATGCAAACACTATGGTGGGAAATAATCATTACCTTTACATGGGCCACCTGTTGGCAAGTCAAGTATTTATCATCCCAAGTTTGGCTAAGTGTAAAAATTACCAATTCCATTCAAACAACCTGTTTTAGGTCAACTTACAAAATAGGCCTCTATATCTCTGTTATCTGCAGGGCTGTGTCTGGGGCTATAGTCTGCAAAGCTGCAGATGACTACTGGGTTTGTGGAGTGAGGGGAGATGAAACAATCTCCCCTGACCCCCAGAAACCAGTTGGTAATTCAGTGCATAATTAAAAATTCCTTATGAGCCTAAAATGCATTTATCCCTATGTAATTTCTTTTGCATCAAGATTCATGATCAAATGTGGTTTGGATTTTTTTTCCTGTGCAGCTACATACGCTAACAGTACATGAGTTTCATAAGTAAGTACTACCTAAGAAAGTCATAGAGCCCATATAGCCCTAATTTTTGTAACTAAATACACATTTAACAACTTGTTCATTGCCATGTTATACAATCAACATCTTGACTAGGTTCATACAATCAACACCTTGATAAACACCAGAACATTTATCATCAGTGATCACCTGTAGCTTGATGAGAAAATGCACAGGCTGGCTGGTCTGAGAGCTCTTCTCTCCTGCTGTTACTGCCTTTCAAAACAGGCTACTGACACAATCTAACCCTTTTCAGACTGAAATGCAATTCTTCTCAAGATAACAGTTTTTGAAAATACCAGTTTCCAAAGTGTTCAAACCTGCTTGTGCATTTTTTAAGTCAACGGTAAACTGGTCATGAAAACCTGCTACCGTGTGTTGTGGGTCTACACAAGGCATGGGCTGGTAATATGGGTCTAGCGGCCTTAATAAAGACTAACTGATTTCCAACATCCAAAAAGTGAGATCAATGCTAGAAACGGCAAAAATTTAGTCTCCATTAAAATTCAGTGTCTTGTGAAATATAAATGCTTGGTTTCTAGGCTCTGAGGAGGAAGGCAGACCTGATCTTGATAACATAGATTTAAAAAAAAGAGAGAGAAAGACAAATACATTTTTATCAAGAAAGGCTGTTAAAAGACAGTTAAGTTTTAAATGACTCACTATCAGGACTGAAACAAGTCCTTGGCTTCCTTTTAGAAAAAAGTAAATCCTGCTTGATTGTTCACGCCATGTTAGATGGATGCTAACATCTGCCAGCCTACCAGGAGTGAGGCTTACCAGCCCCTCAGGAGTGAGGCATACGAGCCCTTTGTTCCTCTGTTCCAAGGACTTTCTCACACAGGTGAACTTGCAGACATATGTGTTTCACTGAAACCATTAAAATTTCACTTTACCCTGCTTATGAAACTCCTCTGCTGCCAGTAGGAAGGGTGTAAATAGTTGTTGCCCTAAACATTAATTACCTTCTCTTTTAAGGTACTTCTTTCCCACATCCCAGAATATTAAATGGCAAGCTTACTGTGTTGGCAGTGACTGACCTAAAGCATACTGTGAGCAGGCTGATTAACTGAGGCAGATATTTTATTAAGTAGAAATACCACACCTTGATCAACAACAATACAGGGCCACATGGTGATGTCCCTTGTCCCAGGGCAAAGGCAGCTTGGGGCCCCATCAAGAAAGCAATGCCCAAAGTCCACTTGTGAACTTATCCCTGGGTTAGTCCAGCACTGGGCAGTGCCCCACAAAGTTAGGCAGACGCATTCTCCTCTGTTGACCCAAGCATGGTCAAACAGGCTTTTACAAACACAGGGACACAGCCAGTGTCCTTGTGGCAGTAACTGTGTGTCCACTTCACCCACGTGCTCCTATAAAATGAGGTTGTTTATGTCTGGACTTAATTCATCCCTCCAGTTTTGTGTTACATGGGTTTAGTGGCATCATCTGTGGGTGACATAACTGCTGGCAGTCCCAAAGCCTGGGGACAGGTGCCAGCACCACCACAACAGGAGAGACCAGGGAGATGCGCTGTCTCTGTGATAACTGTCCAGGGGAGGAGGGATGGGGACACCTGTGCCCCACCTACAGACCCTGTACTGCACAAACTCCCACTGAGCTGACAGGGCACGCCCTCATGGACTCTGCACAGCTACTGCTTCCCTCAAGAAACTGCCACAGTTTTGCATTTTAAACCACAGAGGGAAAGAAAGTTGCTGAAATTTCAAATATACCCAGTTGGCAGAGGAAAATAACAGCTACTGGTTTAAATGTGACCTTCCCAGTATTTTACTTGAAATAATAAGGGAAAATGTTAATCCTGATGATGTTAATGATAGGCAGCAGCTCTAAAAGCATGGCTGTCATTAAAGTTCTTTATTTCAAATCCTGACTCTATTCTCATGACAACTTTGTATTCATAAAACGCATACAAAACCAACAGCTTACTAAGAACAACTGTGTAATTTTATCACAAACATCAGACACCCCAGAAATGCTCCTGCTGAAAACCCAGTTTGCCTGTTTAGAGATCTATTGACTGAACAGAAAAATTCAAATGGCCTCATCAATTCTAAATAAGGTAGTGATTCGTGCATTGCTTCAAGTGTCCTGAGCAAGTTACCTCCCTGCTTAAAGATGATTACAGTATCATTATACATCACTTTGCTCTTTCTTGACAAGATTGTCACTCTTTTCCTCCTCATTAATTTCCTAAATGACCTAAACCAGGCAGGTGTCTTTGAGACTGTTGCCAAAGCTGAGCCATGGCATGCCCAACTGCAGGATCTGGGGCCAGTGTGGGGATCAACAGGAACTGGACCACACCTGCTTTCCTACATTCTGCCATTAATGAAATTCAGGTGTCCAAAGCTGAAATTTGTGGTGGGTCAGTGCAACAGAGTGCAGCATTTCAGGACAGCTTTTTGGCCAAGGCCCTTTTCTGAAGGTCTTTTGGGCAGGAAAGTGAAGGTTACATGGGATGGATGATGCCTTCACCCTTTTACAAAAAAGCCATACCTGAGGCCAACAGGCCATGACAATGTCTGCAGTATGTCAGACACATATCTTTACCTGCAGCTGAACTGAGTGAAGAAATTGCCCCAGGCTAGGTGAAACATTTTGAAAAGGTGAATTTTCATAATCTGGGCCATTTTGGCAAAACTCAGCGGAAAAAGTGGTGAACTGTGTCAGCAGACCTGAAGGGGCAGGAACAACAGCTGGCGAGAGACTTGATGAGTAGCTTGTGATGAACGGCTTGGAAGAAAGTAACCTCAGCGATCATTGACAATGACATGTCTGTCTGCTGTGCAATTTATCCTCCTGCCAGCGCTGCTAAAGCACTGCTTATTCTCATCATCATCTGCATGCCTCAACCGGGTCATTGAACTTGTCCCTCTCGAGGCAGGGTCAGGAACGTTTTGGCTCAGGTGCTGCACGAAACACAATGAGATGTGCATGGAGCAGCATTTGCTGCACCACGTATTTCCCACATATGTTCTGACAAGAACATGCTCAAGCAGAGGCTCTCTGCCCACTAGAAGTACTATACTTAAATACAGAGAGCAACAGTGCCTGAGAGGTAGGATAAAACCAGCCTACTAAATCCTAAGGCTAGCTGCTGAAATTAGGACAAAAGGAAACAAGCCACAAGTTGCACCAGGGAAGGAAAGATTTCTTCATTGAAAGGGCTGGCAAGCATTGGAACAGGCTGCTCAGGGATGTGGTTGGGTCACCATCTCCAGAAGTATTTAAAAGACACGTAGATGTGGCAATTAGGGACATGATTTAGGGGTGGACTTGGCAGTGTTCAGCTAATAGTTGGATTCAACGATCTTAGAGGTCTTTTCCAACTTAAAGATTCTACGATTTTTATGAAATTCCCACTTCTACTATGGTGACAAGTGGCATTCTAATCTGAGCCTATCATCAGAGTTCTGACCATTGATTTCACTGCAAGAGTTTGTATTTCATGCTTAAACTTCAGTTTAATTTTGGTCAGTTAGTTACATTCACTTTGTATGGGGCAAGTTAATGTTCAAGGCCTGAAAAGCAGTCTTCAGAGTGGATTTACTGCAGGGATGGTCTGTGCATGGTTTTCAGTTTCTTAAATTTGTCTTAAGTGAATAAAGATGTTAAAAATGCTTGGTTCCATTTAAAACTCACCAAAATCTGTTGACTTTGACTTTTGATTGTATTGGGTTCAAAGAAAGAAACAGAAAATAAAGTGTGATATTTCTAATAGTACTCACATGTAGCATGACTCCCCTGACATCAATTACGAGATTCTAATGGCTGTAAGAGGGGTATATTTAAGATAGGGATGAGCACTACAGAAAATCTTGCTTTAAAGGTCTTGCAGGGACAGGTTATATTTTCCAGGCACCAATCAAAAGCAATGTATTTGGCTTAAAAAATTGTAACAAAATTACTAGAAATCTGTTCTTTTACTTCTTGCTCCGTTTTAGGAGGAAAACACCTGAAATTATTCTGTCAATTAATATCCTGGAATTTCTCAGGTTAAAACTTGAATGCTAATCAGATAATTTAACAAGGAATTTGTACAGTCAACAATTGCCTACAGCTTTAAAATAGGATTTCTTATTTTCACCATTATCATTAGAAAAATAACAATCACTGCTCTAATTCCGTTAACCATATTATATAATTTCCCTTGGTGTATTAATCTTACCTCATAAAAATTTTATGTACAATTAAAAAAATGGAGCTAAAATTATGAGTCCCATACAAAATAAAGTCACCTTGTGTTGTGCAAACGTCCTGCCTATCCTGTTACCAACTCTCTCTGCATCTTTCTACAGTGTATTTAATCTTGTGTGTGATCCACTTGCATTTTATGTAAGCACTATCCCTGCCTAGCAGTGAACATTCCCAGGAGGAAGGTCCCTCAATGACCTGATCTCCTGCTTAAAAACTGCAAAAATTATATTCAGTGAGATATGAGTAGTAAGTTTGGGTAAGCAAAAGCTAGTCTCCCCCCTTATTTTATGATGCACTTTTCTGCAAGTCATTCAGAACTTTGTCCGACAAGTTGTGTAACCCCTGTGTTATCCTGTTTGCCCCAGCTCCATCTTTTACCACTCCAGCTGATACTAATTCATAACTCTCACCTGTTTTGATAGGACTTGTTACTGGCTGAGGCTGAAGTCATTACCGTGCAATGTATTGAAGCCACACGTTGAGGAAGGCGAAGAAGATGAGACATGGTTTGTGTAATCACTATTATCAGCTGTCTAAATCAGGAAACAGCACAACCATCCCCTTCCCCCCAAATTCCCATATTTCAATCTAGTCAATAAAGTCCATCATTACCATGATCAGACAGGAAAATGCGTGACATATAAATTTCAGTGTACTCCTTCCTATTCTGGACGAGCTGTACTTGATGGGAAACTTTTTGCAGTGTTTCTTTACCAAAAATGAAATTAAACACTGTTCTCTGCAGAAATTCTGATACAGGTAAGTGTGTCCTCCTCATTAACTATCTGCTTTAGAAAGCATTCTGCTTGGAAAGGGAGAAAGTTTCATTCAGGATGGACTAAAAGCTCACAAGCTTTTGCCATAAGAAGGACAGGAGAAGCAATGTTCTGCAACTGAGAAACAAAACCACAACTAGACTCATCTGTTAATCATTACACGGGGAAGATAACACATTCACTTATTTCACTTCTTGTCCTTCTGAAGAAAAATCTTATATATGAACACGGTGATTTAATTCAATAATTGAAAATGTCTGTCAAAGTCTTTGCTGACCTCTGTGGTGCCGGAATTTATAACAAAGTATCTATCTGTCTGTCTACATAAAATTACAGTAATATGTTCCACTCTGCTGCGCTACCAATAGTATCTTAAAAAGTTCATAACCTACAGTTGTCTTTTCAGCTTTTCTGATCAAACTTTTTTCTCTAACTCTCCTGGAGATTCCAGAGTGAAGCATAACACATAACATCCTGCCTGTTTACATAAAGTCTACTTGCTTAGTCAAATTTATTACAATAAAAATAGCTTCAGAATTTTCAGTTTACCCTAATCCCATGCACTACTTTTATTGCAACATTCTAAGCTTTGTGTATACCACGTGAACACTGCAACAACAGGGGGCCCAACCTGCAACCCTGCTTTCAGCAGGAGGCAGAGATTCCAGGAAAAGCTCAAAGTGGCTCAACATGTTCCCTCCCCCTCAGGTCACTGAAATGAAAATCAACATAAAGCAAACCACAGTTGGGATGTGAATGTTCGCTGCTGAAAGTACATTAAACTCAAAGCATTAGGCTTAGTCGGTGGCTGGGGTTTTGTCCTTTTTTTTTTTCCTTTTTCCTTTGTGCACTGACATTTGACCCTTTTTATAATATGCACCTTGCACCACTGAAACCCAGTTAGTTATTAATTAAACTCAGGTACCAATGGCTGACTTGTACATATCACCATTTTAACTGCCTGGCGCTGCCCGTGCGGGGAGGAGTGGGGGCTGGAAGTCAATCCTCTCTCCTGTGAAATTCTGTCATATCGGCAGAAAGGAGCTGCAAAGTGCAGCAATTTGTACCTGACCTCTGATCTAAGAAGTTTGTACAGACCTTTGAACGTTGGGTTGGAGAATTGAGAAACAAGATTTACAAGTACAAGGAAGAGATTTTCAGCATTTGTTACCTGTGCCCAGTGTTAATATTATAAATTTTAAAAAAATGTTTAACCAAGGCAGGATATCTCTCAGAGGGCAACTCTCCTGTGCTGGGTTAATTAAAGACAATTTAATCTACTGAAATTACAGCTCACTCGGAAATATCTATGGTTTTGAAATGAAATTTCTGTTCACTCCAGAAAAGGAGTGGGGTTTGAGACACATATAATTTGAAATTCACCTTTTGTTGACCTTAAGCGAGATCATTTCTCTTTTAATTAGAAGCTGAAGAAAGAAGACAAGGATCATTTGATTCAATACAATTTTTTCAGCAAAGACTGGAGGTGAAATGCAGAATTGAATGGAAATCATTAAAAAGAGTAGCAAAATGGTAACTCCTTTGTTAACTTTATTTTTATGCAACATATTATCTAAACTTGATTATACCGTGCAAATCTATATGAGAAACCCATGGAAAAATAATCAAACCAACAACATTACAAGTTCTTGACAGACAGTCATGTGGCCTTGCCTTGACAAACACAAAGGACACGTTTCGATGTTCTGTTGGATTAACCGTGTCAATTTAATTAGAAACCTCTCTCAACTCTTACACGCACGGGCAAGGTCTTTGGTGCAACACCATCAGCTAACACCAACTGCAGACTGCTTTGGGTGTGAAGGCCTTCAGAGATCAGCTGTGATAACACGACTGAAAAAGATGTCCTTTCTGCAACCCAGTCTGCCAGGCCATGGAGCACTGCAGGGGACAGCAGTAACATTTGCCATGACATCCCTCAAACGTTCTGAGCACAGGCTGTCATCCATGGCAAGCTTGGATGTGCAAAGGGAGAGGGGGTGCTTTACAGATACATTTTGATTCATGGTTTCAAGTCCACCTAGCTCAGGACAGGACACCATTATCTTCAGCTGCTGCATCTGGTCCACATGTAAATTGACATTTTTGTCATTGGTTTTTAATTGAACCTTACTTTCAACTACTACATTTATTTTTTTTTCCTGGTTTAAGTTCAAACTTCGCTATTGTTATCAGCACTGACCCCAATAAAACAATAAATTAATAATTAAATAAATAAGGGTGAACAGATTAGCGTCATGTGTCCAATGTCACATGCAAGTCTTACACATTTCACATGTGCGTAAGTAGAATATGAATATCAAAGCTGACTTTCTTTAATGCTTTCAAATTTTCAGTATGCAGATTGAGCTATATAGATTCATTTGTATTAATAACACTTGCATATATACCCTGTTTACTTAAACCTTCCTAGCCGCCTTCAATCTACAAACCCCAAATTCTGCACCAAAAACTGATAATCCACTTATAAAGTTTGATTTTTTTATGCCAGTCTCTTGAAAAAGCAGAACAGAATACCAGGCGGCACAGACAATGGCAGAGACAGACTGATTGAAAACATGATGTCAAGCAGTTGCAGTTGGCTCCCTTTTGCTTTGTTAATTTAAGATAGCAGAAAAGATATCTTGGAAACATGATTTTTGTTTTCTTCTGTCTAAAATATCAGTGGTTTAGTGTTCATTGTTCTGACATTTGTTTTGGTATTTGCTATGCAAATTCTTTTAGATATTCACATGTTGATCTCACAGCTCAATCTTACAAGCAGTTGCTTAACTCTCAAACAACCCCTTAGGACCCTCTAAAGGAAGGCAAACCCCAGAACCCATACCTTGATGATGACACACTTTTGGTCTCAACCCCCTGATAAATGAAAACCAGATAAAAAGCCCTACAGAGCAAACAAGATTTCCCTTACCTCTCCGCTCCTGCGATCGAAGTGCAACAGGTTAAGGGGACTCGCGCCTTTGCCCGAGCAACCTTTCTTCCTAATGGCAAGAGCTGTGCAACCTGGTTATAGAGTTTATGCATCTCTTTATTGGCCAGCGAGCGTTAGCCATTTAAATTCCTTGGGAGTCATTTGTTAAGGGCTCTTAGGCTGAGGCTAAGTGGGTGGGACGGGAGAGAGAGGGGATGTTAGTGCTGCCAGACGCAGCGAGCTCTCCAAAGTGGTTTGAAGATTAATAGAAAACTATCTGCAACTAAGGGATCTTTGGAGGGAGGGCTGGCTCCAGCCTTCAGGGAAGCATAGGAAAGAGAAACTGTAACATTTTTGCAGGTAAAAAGAATTTGAAGAGAAAGATTTCATTCAAAATTCAAAACTTGGGAAAAAAGGAGTGAAACATGTACAAACAACTCCTTCCTAGCACAAGGCGTTGTGCAAATAGCTTGGGTTACTCACAACAGATAAGATAAGAAAAGGGCATATTTTGCTTGACTGCATGAGGCTTTTTCAGTGAAATATTTCTTTTTTTTTATGTGTGTCAGGCAAAATTATTTCAGGCTGCGCTGAATCAATTTACCTTTGGTTGTAGGAAAAACAAAGGGTCTGCAGCTCCTGGAGCGAGAAGCAGATTTACTGAACATGTCGGCGGAGGGACGGTAGGAATAACTCAGCCTATGCCGCGTACCCGACATGCACCGTGTCAGCAGTAAACACGGAAACTCCAAGGTGTTTGCTCAAAAGGAAAAAAAGCACCTGGTGCAGAAGTAAAAGCACAGGGGTGGTAAAACATGATTCATGACAGTAGAAATGGTCTGTACATAACAACGGAGCATTAGGCCCTGGGAGCACTTAGGCAAAGCAAACAACACACCTTCTCAAGCAGCCAAGAGGAGGAACTGCTCCGAAATACTCTTTGGATGATAGATTTGCCCGGTTGGCAAGCAGCGTGCACAACCAGCCGGCGGGAGAAGAGGGAGCAGGGCATACCTTGGGAGATGGCTAATTTCTGGGAAAGGAGACAGCCTGAAGAAGGTGAAAAGCAAACAGCATATTGCAGTAGCAAAACAACTACAGTTTTCAGTCCTTTCCCAGGTGTTTTTTACAGGCATAACCATTCCTTTCTTCTTTCTCTCCTTTTTTACTGTTTTTTCCTACCTCAAAAGGAAAGCTTGATCCAAACCTCCATCCAAAGCACACAAGCAACAACCTCAGGGCATCCACATGTGCAAGGAAAAGTGTCTAAGCTCTCAGTGACAAATCATAAATACAAGTATATTCTGCCGAGTCAGTTTGTTTGAGATGGTCCTACATAATAATTTATTCTTGTCCTCTGAGTCCTGTCCTCTAGTCTGGGCATGTAAAACTTAAAAAATAACCTTATATTGCCAAGTCAGAGGCTGGTCAATAGGGAAGAGGGGTAAGGGAGTCAGTGGGTGTAGAGATAAGCACTCTAATATTAGAAGGCTCCAAGTTAGAGAGAAAAATGTGGAGGATGGCAAAGACTGGCAAAAGAAGCATCTTTGTGGTGATTTCTGAAAGCAAACAGGAAGGAGACCTGTTCTACTTACACTGCAAACCAATGGGTGATTACAATCCCTCTGTTCTGGATTTTTATTCTTGTTTATCCACTGTGCTGGGCTGTGGTGTGTTAGGCACTGTACAAACACACCTGGAGTCTGGATCCTGGTCCCAGAGTGCTGGCAGCCCAAGTCTGCTGTGCAAGTCTTTCATCTTCAGAATTCATCCCTGCAAATGTTAAGCTGTAAGAGCTGCAGACAAGCAGGTACTGCCCTGCAGGCAGGGAAGCTGCAGCATGGAAATTTAAATAGTTTACCCAAAACTATGGAAAAAAATCTAGGAGATTCTGCCAAAATAAGATCCATGCCTCAATCCCGCTGATCTCTATAAGAAAGTCAATATAAAATATTGGCAGTTATGAATTTGAAAAATTCCATCAAATTAATTTATTTTTAAAATTCAGTATCTTTCTCTTACTTCATATTTTTCTGTTGGAAAACAAACCAAAATTACAGCTAAAAATATTGTAAAGTGTATCCTATCAGCTACAATTGTGTGTACTTGAATGCTCAGAGAAGACTACTCTGGTGTAAGTGAAAAAGCACTGATGCTAGTGAGCTGATGGGCTCATTTCCAGAGGGCTGTTCAAATACTGTGTCAATTAGGATCATGTAGGGAGGCCTCTCAAACCCGTGGCTTTCATTTCATTTGTTCACTTTTAGCTGCATCCTATTGTTAGTTTCCAAGTTATTTTCCCATTATTGTTTAAAGCAAGAATCATCAGGTATTCCAAGGTGTTACCATTCCCAGTGGCAGAATTTAAAAATATATTAGTTTTTCCTGCAGGCTGTGCTTTTAGAAGAAACTTCAGAAGGTAGGGCAGAATTCTGCAGTGAGTCTCCCAGCTTTCCCTGACATTAGACACCTGGTTTCCTTTGAATTCAAGACCACTGTGTTCATAATGATCGCACAACTCTTTATATACCTCTTTATGATGGCACGTAAGGAAGAGTGGAAAGTGTTAAGGGCAAAGCCATGCAAGCAGCAGGGAGAATGGATTGTATATACACCACATGTTCCTCTCTTCATCCATTGCTCTGGGGTAAAAATATAAGCACTTCTTTCCTAATGTACAGCTGACTACAATGAATAAAACCCACCCACTGTTACAATCGTAACATATATATTTAGTTGTTCTGTCATTTTAATTATTGACAGTAAAGCAGGGGCTAAATCCTAAGAGATGTGAAAGAGAACAGTCCAGACCAGTCCATGCTCATGTTTCCCTTAAGCATTCCATGGCCTTTTATTCTTTCCTGTAGTGGGATTGCAGGGGAAAGATTTTTCCTAAATAATTATTCTCCTGAACACAGTGATAAAAAAGGGTAGAAATGTGAAGAAAAAAGTGATATTAATTGGAATATGGTAATGCCTGTGAATGGGGACCTTCTCCCTGATGCCAAAAAGACTTCCAACGAGTTGGTGTGCTTCCCCTCAGTTACAAGTAGACACATCAACTGGCCTTTACAGATGGAGTGCACTGGGCTCCTCAGTGTGATGCTGTCTAATGAAGTATTGGATCTGCTTCTCAGATTTTTAGAAAGATCAAACCCAAACGCTTTGGGAGATCCAGAAGCTGAGCACAGGCTCATCACTTTATTGGAGGGATGTCATTGCGCAGATAAGATTGAGTATTTTTGATGATTATGGTAGTAAATAGGTTTTCAGGAGATATTTCACCATGGAAATTTAGCATTATGTGACAGTGCAGACATGAGAGCAAGTGAAATGAGAAGGGAGAGCAAGGAGTGAGCAATGGGTTGGCCTTTATGATTTTATTTGCTCTTCAAAAACTACTGAGAGGCTGCAGTAGAAAGAGAAGGAAATGTACTGAGTAAAATATTTCACTGAAAGGACATGTGAATCTAAGAGTGACCTGCAAGGTCTCTAATCTCAATCTCAGAAAGTCTTGATCAGTATATTCACACATAAACCTAGTACCACTCACAATACAGCTACAAAAATTGGGATCTCATAATGCAGCAAACAGCATTTTTTTCCCTTTTCTATCATTTCCTTCTTTTTTTAACAAAGCCACTCTGTATTTGGTGGAACAGGTTCCCACATGTTTATAGAACAATTTTATTGCCTACTTGAATGTTTAAAGGGACAACACCACTTTATTTAAATTAATAACATGTTATTTTACACGTGTTCTTATACAATGTGAGTTAATACAGCAGATTTTGTCATTTCCTGACTTCCCTAAGCTATTGCAGACCAAAACCTGGGGAGATCCTTCAGAGAACATAAAGTCTGTAACAGGCACAACTTTCCAAGTTCTCTCACACCCAAGCTTCTTCTATGCATAACCTATGTCAAAGTTTTGATCTTTACCTTGCCACATCACAGAGAATTTCCCTTTTAAAGATGGACTCCCCCTCTGCTCTGCCAGCAGCCACATGCCTTATCCCACCATGGAGATGACAAAGTCACAGACCTGAAGGTGATGTACCGACAGGGGGAAATTTGGCCAAGGACACCTTGGGCTTTCCCATTTTGTTTTTTACTCTTAGGCTTTTCTAGTTCATGGGCAGTGGGATTTGCTCTGATAACCTTTACGGTCACTAGGCAAAGGTTTTGTTCTATTTTTAGCAAAAATCTATTTTATTGTCATTCTGAAATGAAAGTCAGCACAGAGGATCACTGTAACAGTCAGGCTCAGTTTCCCCATGCAGAATTTTGTGACTTCATTTAAACTTGAAAGCAGGCTTTAGATTCCAAAATGTAAGACAGATACTGAATAAACCCATGGAGTGTAATAGCTTTTTAATTAGCACACAAAACAGAAGGAAACCAGCAAAACAAAAAGTAGGGTTTTTTGTTTTTATATAGCCATAGCCATTACATTTCTGTGGCATGTTTGCTTTCCATTAAAATAAATACAGGGTGGGTTCTGGACACACATATCTACAAGGGAGGTTAATACAATAATTGCCTTCCAGTCGTAGGGTAAATAAAACACTCCATAGGAAAAAGGTTTTGCCCTTGCTAGCCAGATGTGGCTGCACCAGGCCACTCTTTCACACCACAGCTTCACCCACATGCTAAACTGGTGCTGTCTGCACAGAGTCCCACTCCACCCTGACTGCAGCCTCTGCATGTGCTGCCACGAGCATTTGTGCAGCTGCACCATGCACCCACCCACACCACCTGTGCTGGCAGAGGGGTAAAAGAGGGTGGGACCTGTCCCTCTGCCAGCATTGCTGGCTTAATGCATTTATCAAGTCACCAGCATTGAGCAAATTCATGGGAAAACAGGGGAAGGGTTTCTTTTAAAACCTGCTGAATCAAGTTTCACAGCACAGCTCCTCCTCTGAGAGGCCAGTGAGATTCCACAGTGAGGTAAATGATAGCCTTTCTCACCTGCTCCAGGGAGCTCGCTGAGTCGTTCAGGGGGACCAGAGGGTAGAATAGTAAGTTGCAACTCTTTATAAGTCTGTATACAGCTGGTGAATTTTGGCACTATAGTTATTGAGGGGTTGAAGGTCCTGGAGGAATCAAGGAAGGAGGGGCAGCACAGTAGTGTGAGCTCAATAGGTCACCAGAAGGTACCCAATGGCCACCTCCTGGGGCTAGCAGGGTACCAACCAGCACAAGCCACCCATGTACCAACCAATTTTGATAATTAAAAGGTTTCTGACAAACAACATTCTTACTGGTTCCTTGCAGGGCCTTTTTGCAAAGAAAACCACAGGGTTATGTGATACATGTTCACAAGAAGGAGAAAAAAGACCTCCAAACGTATATTTACAGGAGCTTTCAGAATCAGGGTATGAAAATGAGCATGGTTAGCACACACACTCTCTTCTAGTAATTGCTCTGCTTTTTTTTTACAGCTCACAGTAGAATGTAAGGATATTAAGGGGAAAACTCTTCCTCCAGCCAACAGACGTCATCTTTGGTCAGGGCATAAGCTTTTCTATTTTCATTCTTAATGTCTTATTGACAATGAAACAATAAGCATCACATGGAAATTGTGTGTAAAAAGAAGTTATCCAATAAAGAAACTGACAGAGTTTCCTTTAGGAAGGCAAATTTATTTTTCTGCATCCCAGTAACATGAAGGAAAAGTTTAGACTATAGGAGACTGAATGATCTGCTGGGGAATTTAAAATATCCATTAACTTCAGCATCTCTAATATTGCATTTTATTACATGTCCACACCTTCCATTTCTCAGAAAACTGATTTACTATCAGGATTAGAAAAAGCAGCTTTTGATGATGTCGGCAGAGTCTGAACTGGCATGCACAGCAAAGGCACCATTATCAGAGAAGTCTGCATTGAGCAGGCTGGGATGGGATTTCACAAGCAAGGAATTTGCTGTGACTCAGTCACCCACCAGTGGTGGGTGCTGCCATGAGGCCAGAGTGGGGTCACATCTCCTGGCCCATGGCACGGCAGATTTTGTCCGTGTGGTCCAGCACAGATTTACCCATGCTGTCACATGCCTTACCTGAGCTCAGCCCAGCACTCTGGCTCCTCCCCTGCCAGCCTCTGCATCCTGTCTGCTCCTCTCCACTGCTGACCTTCCCTATGGGCAGGCAGGACTGGGGCTGCAAACTTGCTTCCAGCTGAGCTTTCTTTTCAGCCAACGTTGTACCAGAAACAAGCTGCAGGCATGCTGCTCCTGAGCCACTCTTTTGGGGTGACCTGAGCTGTGTTGCCAGTCTAAGGTGTGCTTCTGCAGTGTAGGAGACAGGATGGATTTGCCTGTTATTCCACCAAATGTTATCTACAGCACAGGCAAGTGCTAGAGCTACATCTATCCCCAGCCACCTGCTTGGCACACAAACAGAAGTGTAACATAAGCGACTCTTGATAGAAACTTTGCAAGCTTGTGGTAAAAATGCTCACCTCAATGAAACATGGTTAAATAGCAAAAGGGCACTTTCACCTCTGCAGCCGCACCTGTGCCAGGGCCCACTGCTGGTGTGGGACTCTCAGGATCATCCCTGTGACTGCCAGAGCTGCCCAGGTCGCCCTGTGGGGTAGAGCCAGTCTAATTAAACTTGAAAGTGCTCAAAGGCTGTGTTAATGGGCTGCTCTCAATAACCACAGTGAGGTGATTTTTTTACAGAACTACACTTCTGCTATAAAATGCTTCTTTCTCAAAGAAAATTCTCAGAGTGCTGGTGACATACCTCAATAGATATTTGACAAGATAAACCAGGCAAAGTGTCTGTGATTTCAAGGACCATAATAGCTGAAATATCTAGGCATGAAAAGAATGGTCTGAATGGCTGTAATTATTAAATCCGCTAGACAAATCGCTCTTTCCCTTTCTCATTAAAGAAAATATCTCTACAATGACCCAGGATCTGCTGCTCTTGAGCCATTGACAACAACTGAGCAGGAGATATGTCTCATTCAGGAAGAGCCTGAGTCCCATACTTCCTATCTCTAAGAGAAGGTTTGTATTTTCAAGAGGACATTTCCAAACTGGCAGTAACTAAATCCTTAAGTTCAGACTTGGAAGATACAAGAAATGATCCTGAGACAGGGAGACACTTCTACTTTGGTTAAAGGAGGGGCTGGAGCCACAAAACCAGTTGTTCTGAGCAGTGTCTGCACTCTCAGCTCTGCTGTGTTTCTCTCAGATTTCTTCTCTTCTGCAGGGTGGATGTAGACACTTGGACTGCCCAAACTAGACCCTGTGGTTGAGGCCACCTTGTTTTGGGGTGGGGAAGGAGAAGGCTTCATCTAAAAGATTGTCTGCTATGCTGTCTTTGGGTTCAGGGAAGACACCCCAGCTTGTTTTGCTAGCAGAGATATAACCCATGTGATCAACTGTTCTGCTTGGGCCTGGAATAATGCTCCCCATGCATCTGAGATATGAGCTGTTTGCAAGGATGAATCTGCAATTTAGCGGGAAATTGCAGCTTGTCAGTGTGTTAAATGAGTGACAAATGGCAGTCAATATGCAGAGATACTCCCTTTCTTTGGAAAAAAATAAAAAAACTTCTTGGGAACTTTAAAAGGTCAGTGACTTTGGCCTTCCTGAAAATAAGCAAGGCCTAAAGGAATCACATTTAATTGGTGTGAGTATATATAGGTTACATCTTCAAAGTAACCATTTTACCAAATACCCTGATAAGGGGCTGCAACTGTCTCTATACAAGCTAAAATGGTTGAAATGTGACCTTTGTAGGGCTGTGTGCTGTCCTCAGCCTACCAAAGGAGGTAGGCAGAGACTTATGCATGAGGACATTGTCCTTCCTGCTGCCTCACCTGTATTCTGTGAGATTAGCACAGAATGACTGAATATGAATACGTAATATATTGCTATTTAGAACATAGATTAATGTGGCAACCAGCAGGTTGTCATCTGTCCAAATACTTAGACTTTCATGTCACCTCTGAGGTCTGAATTTTCTATCTGTAGGAGAAAGTATTTGTTCTGTTTATATTTAGAGGTGTATATGAAAAGGTGGTTGAAATTTTGTTTGTGTATTAAGTTTATTTGAATGAAACCAATACACTCTTGGTGCCACATCATCATGCTTGACATGAGCTATGTCATATCAGGACTTTAATTTGACTTCTTGTATGTTTCATGGTGTGAAACTGGTGGTATGTAAAAGAGAGCACATTCCAGAAAAAGCAAATAAAGCTATCAGGTGGTGAGGTTTGCCTTGTTCTAATCTCTGGCCTTTGAAAAGTGAAGCAAAATTGTTTTCTGAAGATGTACCACAGGACCAATGAAGAATAGTAAGGTTATTCTGAGGCCTTAAACTGTTTTTCTTCGGAAACTCTCAATTCTTTTGGGAACAGTTATAACTAGAAATGAAATCTAAGTGGACTAAAATTGCCTTGATGATGCCAACAAAGGGAAATTAATTTCTTTAATTTCTTTAATTTCTTTAATTTCTTTAATTAATTTCTTTAAATAATCTTTCTCAGTTACTGAGATGTATAATTTCAGAGAGGAAAAGATGTAATATTTTGTCTTTGTGTATTTACTCCAGAAAAGACCATTTTATACTTTTGAAAAGGTTAATTTTGGTCTGTTATTGATCACCTTAGAAGATGAAACATGACACTAAAAGAGCACTTGGGGAGCGCAGCATGGGGGTTGCTGTACATGCTGTGGCACTGGTGACCTGGAAGAACAGGAGCCTCCACAATGACTGCTATTTCTAACAGGGATTCTCAGTCATGCTCAGAGCACAGTCAGCTTCACAAAAGGATCAACTTTCCCGTGTGAAGTATAAGACAGTCTCTTGCATTTAGTAGCTCAGAAGACAGATTTCTGAAACAGGATTTTCCATAACCACCTCCTCAATGAACATTGCATTTTAGGGCATCTACTACTTCCCAAGAGACTGAAACAGGTCTTTCACTGTCCAGGCTCCCTTTGACACAATCTGAACCCCTTCTAAATACCATAGGAAATGTAACCATGACCACAATACTGCCATGGGTTATGGGGACTAACCTACACATCATTCCTCAGCTGGCTGCCAGAAGGAGGTTCATGCCCTGCTAAGCCGTCACACACCTGGTGCCTCTGTCAACGGGGTGTCCCCAGCACCCGGCCACCCAGTGCTTCAAGACCTCAGCCAGGGGCTTTGGAGGTCACAGAGAAGCAGCAGGACAGACCTTGTGCTTTCAGATGCTCTCTTACTGAAACTATCAACGAAACCTAAATCATTACAACCCTTAACAATGACTGGAACTGATTAAAGGGCATTTTGCAAAAGGTTCCTCCCTGGGTACACTGTGATCCTGTTTCGCCAGGAGCAGCCAGCTTCTCTCCTACTTCAGCTGGCCAAAGGTTAGCACGTCAAAGCGAACAAAGTCCAGCAGCAGTTCATGGTTAAAAGGCTAAAGCCACTCTGGCTTATGGCAGGCGCTCTAGCAGTAAAGCTGCTGTGACACTGAAAACACACACATAGAAACTACTTTAAATTTGGAAGGGGAGAGAGTGCATTTCGGCACAGAAGACAAACAACGTTTGCTGCTGTAACTGCGCAAACAGGCAATAATAGACTCATTGTCTTTGCCTGAGTTAATTTCCCTGTTTGCACATCCTAACACTTGCATGCTCTTCCTGGTTTTGCTGAATGTGTGGTGTTCCCATCCTGGTTTCCTAAAAATGGTCCCACACCCTGCCCCTGCAGGGCCTACAAACTTGTGACATGTCTTCCAGTCTTCCATCTCCTCATTCCCACTTGTGGATCTCTCACCAGGTGCAGTCAAGCCACTCACTGGTGGAGAGAGGTCTCAGAGAGTTCATGCAACCTTGGGAAAGTCAGGACTAACTCTGAGATTACATTTATATGAAGCTGAGGGAGAAGCAGTCAGAGCTGAGCTTTTCCCCCGTGCTGTTTGGGGAAGCAGTGGCCAGCAGGGCTGTACAACGCGCAGGCGATGGCACCCATGGCCCTCAGCAGCGACACAGCCCGCAGGACAGGGGAGAGGTTGGGAGGAGGGGAATCGCTGGGAACCTGGACTAAAGCTGGAATTGCTCTGTAATCCTACAGTGGTATTGTAGAAAAGCAGACTTAATAAGTTGTGTTAGTCATAGATCAGCCTGCTGTAATGATTTTAAATCCTCCAGTCCTTGTCTGTCAAACACACACTGAGATGAGTAGGAACTAAGCTTGCTCAAGAGCCTTTGAAGACTGTATGGGTGCCTAGATACTGGGCTTGGGAGGTCTGACTTTAATTACTCATGTCTTAAAACAGCAACATATAAAAAACAGTTCTGTCTTTCAAACACAAACTGTAATCACTCACATATTGCCCAGGTTACAGAAACTTTATCAAAAAAATTACACAGTAACATTCTAACCCTGAGTAAAAATCAATTTTCTGAGACTATGCTGTACTTTATTTCATTAGGCATAATTTTTAAATTAACCTAGACTTAAAGAAACATATTCCAAAAGAGCTGACCTTATAATGAAACAAGGAAGAAACACCAAGGACAGGTAGAAATCTGAAGAGCAGAGGATAACTTCTGATAAGGATGTGTAAGGGAACAATCCCATTGCTTGTCTGCCTGTAGGTTTGGAAACCTCTGACAGCTAATGTACTGCACACTACTGTGCCTTTATTTCAGCCAAGGGAAAACACAGTTTATTTATTATCCCATTGTAGGGCTTTGTTTCTGATGTCCTTACACCCGAAAGCGGCAAAAGCACCAAAACAACATACTGTTTAATATCAAACAGTGCTCTTGTTTCTCGTCAGAACAGGGAAGTCAGTGCTTCCTCAGCTGCACAGCCAGAATGAATATAATTATATGTTTACACTGGGATTATCAAAGAAAATAAGGAACAGTGTGAAAGCAGGGCAAAATTGTGATAGCAGCAAAACCTGTTAGGAGTTTCTCTAAGTGCCTGTCAAGCTACGAGCACAATGTTTTATAAAAATCAGTGTCAATTCTTAGCTCAGAAAAAGGAACCAACAACTTTTGGTTCCAACCAAAAGGAACCAACCCCCATGCGGCATGGGGAAAAGGAATACGTTGCATTTCAGTGCAGAGTGGCACACAAGAGCCCCAACTTTTGTAGCTGGGATAGAGGTTACTGCTGGCATCTCATAACTCAGATAGATTCTCTGCCCTGCTTTGCAGCAATTCTTTCTCTTGGTTTGGCCCATAAATTACATTATGGACATGAAAGTTCAATTGAAACTTAGCTCTTAAGGACATTTTTGGTTCCAATCATGTATGCTCTGCACCAAAGCTGTGTTTTGCTTAAAAAAAATCTCAACAGGCCATAACATAAGCACATCACCTGGACTTTAGCTTTCATACCTTGAGGAGGAGCTGCAGAAACTTCCTTCTGAACAAGGATCACTTTTACTCCTAGGAGGAGATTCCTGGTGTAGGAAGGATTTGCCCACTGCCTGTGCTGCACCTCCATTTGACCTGTGAGACAGCAGGGCATGGTACATGTGTCCTGTCCATTCCCAGCCAATGGACCCCTCTGTTCTCTTTTAGGTCCTCTTTTAGAGAGAATCAGCCAATTCTTCCTGACCAAAGTCAAAATGTGGCTCCAGGGACAGACAGAATGGATCAGCTAGTGCCAGGAATGGCTGCCTGGGCTGATGCAGCAGAATCTTCTAAGAGGACTGTTGTACTCCCAGGTGACCCTGTGTGACCCTGTGCTCTGGTAAAATGCACATCTTCAGTTTCATGACGCCCCTAGGCTATACTTCAGGAGCTGACAGCAAACAAAAAGCATATGAGAAATTATAATTATGCCTTAGAACTAGGAGGGTCATCACATGTGCTAGAGAAGACATGGGATACCTGTTATATGGATGAGCCAGCCTGCTCCAGAGAGGTTAGCAGGCCAACCCCAGCTTCTGACACAAATAATACGTTGGTAGTAATTTAAATTAATAAACTGTCTGCTACCTACTTTTATTTTCCTTAAGCAACACAGCCCAGTTAGTAAATATAAATGAAAACTGCTGATTACAAAAGTCAATCTAAACAAAAGCAATATCTAGCAGGCAAAATAAATTTGAAAGTCTGAGGTGCAAGCTGCACATGTTTGGTGTCATACCTCCAAATGACTTTCTGTGATTCTACTGAAACCTGCCAGGAAAACCTGCCCTGGGGTCAGGTGAGGCAAAATTTATTTTCCTTCTGGTTTCTCAGAAGTGGAGTAGTTGCATGAAATGCGGGCCTATAACTAAAAGGTTATTTCATTTATAATTGTGCAGAAACTTTCATCTAGCATTGGACCAATTAGAGGGTGCTGCAAATGTCCCTACGTCTGGCCCCCTCTCGTAGGCATTTGCAGCGCAAGTGGTTTAAAAACCCCCACAAATGGAAATGGCATCTTCTCCTGGGAAGAGACAGGCGAGCAGAGGAGAGAGAGGTGCGTCATGGCACAGCCTGCTGCTGACAGCCTTAAATCACCAAACAGGAATGAAATACTGTGCCATTACAGCCAACTTGCACAGAAAGCATCCCACTGCTAGCAGGTGAATGGGAAAGTCGTATTTCACAACCAAATTCCAGCAGGGAGGTCATGATTTGAAGATGAGAGGCTGTGCAAAAGAAACAGGCTATTTTTAAAAGTCAAGCCCAATACTTGGAGAAAACCTTTTAAGAGGTAGCCACCAGCACAACTGTGTTTATGGGTCTATTCAACCAGCCAGTTGGCTCATAGAACTTGAGTGCACGCAATGATTCAACATCATGACCCAAGCAAGAAACTGGAGTACTCCAGAAACAATTTTGGCAAGGGTCCATTTCATGAGTCAGAGAGTCCTGTTATCTGATGGCATGCTTTTACATGAGGGGAGCTATTTTAATTGCTGTATAATAATCTGAGAAGCTGCAAAGGGTTGAACGCTTCCCCCTTTAGTAACTACCCAGTCAACATCCATCATGGTTGTGCATTGTGTCCTCCTCAGCAAGGCTAAACTGCTCTCTCTCTCCACTGGACCTATCTGGTCATGGGCCAGGTATGGAGTCACCCTGCACATGCCCTCCAGACAGCTGGGACTGTGACCTGGGCTGCAGCTCTCCTGTCCTTTCCTGTGAACTTTCCTTGCTTTTATGGTTGGGGAAGGAGTCCCATCTTCTTGGTATTTGTCTCTGTTCTTTTTCACATGAGTAGCAAGAAGAATAAATGAGAAATAGAGCATGTTCAGGAATCAGAAATAAATCCTATTTGAAAGCGGAAGAGATGATTCAGATGGGTACATTTTTTCTGGTGATGGTTTTCATAAAAAACCACCTCCCAGCCTCTTTACTCAGTCTCACATTAATTTTCCAAAAAGCCCCCAGCAAAATCCAAATATTTGACCCTTTTGATCTGTTCCTGATAGAGCTGACAGGAGACTCACAGACACTATGAATTAACTATATGACTAAAAACTGCCAGTCCCAGATATTTTTATAAGCAAACAGGAAAATCTATTGCATGTAAGAAAACCACCAATGTAATATGCTAATCTGAGGTGTCAAAAAGCTGCCCACGTAGCTAAAAATACTTAACATTTGTAAAGTTGCTTAATTAAAAAAAAAAAAACAAAACCCCTGTGTTTTTTTTTCTCTTTTTTGATCAAGAGAAAGTTAGATCTGGAATGGTCAAATGCCAGTTGCTGAATTGCTTTTCTGTCAGGAATGGCCATAATCTCTAATACCAAAAGTCCACCTGCAGATATAGGAATACTGAATATTAACTGCCTTCCAGAGTCAAGGTGATCAGAGGGATTAAAAGGAAGAGCAGAGGGACTTTGCTTGCACATTTGTTTGTCAGGTCCTTGCGTATGCCCCCCTCACACAAACTCACAGATCTTACTTGCTAACAGCCTGAAGGACACAAACCAGAGATGTTTCCAGTGCCTGCTGTCTTGACAGAAACAAGACAGAATAACCGTTTTATAAATTGCTTGCAGTTCACTCACAGAAACATAACATTAACATTAAGTAATTTACATAATTTCAACTCTGGAAAACCTGAGTTTAAACAAAACAGCAAAATCTCCGGAACTCGATTGGACAAGCATGAGGAAAAAAAAAACCCAAAAAATTTAAAAAAACCCAACAAAACACAGATCCTATCTCCCATAGCCTGGCATGTTAGCGCAACTCTATTCCAAAAATTTACTTCCTAAAAAACCTGTAAAAATCTGACCTCTTGAAAATAACCTTCCTGCCCCCCTTCCCCCCGCCCCCCCCCCCCCCCCCCCCCCTTTTTTTGTTTAATGCACCTTTATGGTATATTCAAGAACAAAACAATCAGGCCTCAAAGTTCAGCACCATTATAAAATTAAGTGCCAGTTAATAACTTGCCAAGGAGAGCAATCATGGACTCTGGACACAAAGTCTAGTGAGGTCACTGGAGTGTCCTACATACCCAGGGCTAATGGAGATCTGCACCATGGAGTTCTGTTACGTGGCGCTAGCACAGAGTCCATTCACTCCATCAGGCAGGAGTTTAAGGAGGCTGCTCATCACCATAAGGAAACAGAGGGAAGAATTCATGAAAGCAAGAGTTTACCAGTTTTGCTATTGTCCATCAGAACAAATTCATCATTTCAAATTCTAAAATTTGACTAAGAATTATTATTATGCGTGTTTTTGAAATAATTCCTTCTTGACCTGTTTTCAACCTAGTTCTTTAGTTTTCCACAAAACAAAGCTCTAATTAGACTCCTGATGCAGAAAAAAATACCTAAGCAAGTGCAAACAATTTAAATTTCATCACATTAACACAATTATGCTGTGTCTAAAACTACACATGTGCTTTTGGGGGTGGATCCTTCCTGCATCTCCCAAAATGTAGCCAGAAGTCTCAGGAAGTTTCTACCACTGTGGTTAATGAACAGAAGAGTTTCACTGTCTTTTCACACTGCCCTAAAGACACTCCCAAGTAATTCAACAATTCCTTTATTGAAACTTCCTTGTTTAAATGCAAATGAAGAGCAGAGCTGAGCCTGAGTGTTGAATGAACATAAATTGAAATGCCTTAACCAGATTTAATTTCCATGCCTTCCTTCTTTTCTTCTGTCAGGAAGATGTGTCATCATGAAGTTTAAAAGGAATCTCTCTATGTATCCTCGTTCTATTTACAGAGGGCTGCTCACCTTTCCATTTGCCATTTTTAAGATGAACTAAAAGGAAGCACATTCTCCATTGAACCATGTGCTTTACACCTGTGCAGAAAGCAGTCACTTTGAAAAATGCTCAGGTGCAGACATGTACATTATTCCAGTTCGTGAAAGTCATAGCATTTGTATCCAACATCAACACTAACTTCCCATTTACATCAAAAGATTCTGCAGCACAAAATGCAGTACTCCTACAGTGAAAAACTTAGCATATAGAACAGTATCATATTCAACAGCTGTGCGTGACTCTAGCTTTAATGTGGGCTATCTGTTATTATGGTGGTAGTACAGAATCACAGTGGTGGCTTTCACTCTGGCTGATCAGAAAGAAATTTTCTTCAGCCTCATTGGAGCAACTGCACAACACAAAATGGATCGGGAGGGTCTTTGCTGACTTTTGTTCAGGGTGAAACCCCATCAGGGCTTTGAGGAAGAGGACTGTAGGCTGTTGAGCCTGTCAAAATAGATTTGCGCTGGAGGTACTGACCATCCCCTTATCTCCGGATGGTGGAAAGGAGGAGCCTGTTGCCTGTTATCAAGAAGACAGGCTTGTTTAGGCCCTTTATATTTCTCCTCAGCACTCTAGTCCTGGATTTCCAGCCAAATGACACCTTTCTGCTATGAGGAGCGATACATCCCTGAAACAGGCAGCTCTTCTGAAGTCCCCTTAGCTGATCATCAGCCCATCTTACTCCTCCCCCACTCCCTTCTCCCACCATTCTCCCTGCTTGTTTCTGTGACATTGCTCCCTTCCATGGAATTTTTCTCAATGTTGTCCTGATACACCAGGTGTCCAGAGCCCTTTTCCTGCCTTTCAGCCTTCTCTCAACCAAGGGCAGCAGGGTTCCCCCATGCCCACCCCCATATCAAATCCTCTTCACAGAGATTTCTGGGATCAGTGGTGCTCATTTGGATAGATGTACTTGATCACCTCCCACTCTCCCCTATGATATTGGTTTTGTAGGTACTGTGGTATGATAATGACAGCATGACTCAATTTCAAACAGTGTCCCCTCTGCTGAGAGATTCCCACCTGACTGCTGACACGGAGCTAAGCTTTGCATTTCTACACTGATTGACAAGAAGTTGTAATAAAATGTTGCACAGATGAAAATATAGGAATTATAGAGTGGGGTCCATAGGCACATCCTACAAATTTTTTGGTACTACAGCCTGTTTTTCCCTGGCAATCCATTCAGAGCTATCCCTGATGTTACATCCATATAAGAACCCAGGCATGCCTTGCCCTTTCAGATTTACTCATGAGCACAGTCCCTTCAGTATGTAGGATGTAATTGCAATGTAGGTCCCCAGGATAAAGTTAACAGGTATAAACCTGCCACCAGATAGAGGGGGGTTTGCAGAATCGAGATTTTATCTATTATTCCAATTGATGAACACCAATGGAGCAAGTAATCCTGTTAAATTCATCCTGAAGATGCCTATCCACAAATTTTCGATGGTCAAGTCCTTAATTTCAGGTTTATAAAGTTGTCTGCCCATACAGAGCTAATTACAGGTGTGGTTTGATCATTTCTGGGAACCATTCAAGGAAGAGCCTTGCGATAGAGTGATCGTGACTTGGAGAAGCATGAACAAAAGTGCCATAAATGAGGGTGGCAAAAGCTGTTTCTGTGCATTACAGAATGTTTACATAGCAGTGCTCCTTTTAAAGCATCCCAAATTTTTCAGGTGAAAGTATTCCATTCAGTAAAGCTTAGCATGATCCCAGCTAACAGTTTGTTTCCAGTTGCAGTCACAGAGACTTCCCAGAGGGAAGAAGATAAGAGCAAGATGTGCAATTTTTCTGGAGACCATTAAAAACTACAGTGCTGCTATAGTACCATAGCATTTTTTCTGATGATACCTTCACAGGAGGTAGGAAAGACTGGAATAATGACTGTTTTCTGCAGTTCTTCAAAAGGGATGAGAAGTTGGTAGAAGCTGACTATTCACTCAAAACCCAAAAAGATTTGGTTTGAACAATGCATTTTCATTTTTAATCCAAATATTCATTAGATGCCAGAGATACAATCTGATGACCTCTCAAAGTTGTTTCTTTCAAAATACAAAGGTTCAATGGCACTATGGCACTTTTGCTCAGTGCCTTTTTGCTTTTCACCCTTATAGCCTGGGAGTTCCAGGGAGTCAGAACACTGTGCTATGAGACGTAAGCCTTGGTTTAGTTCAACTATTAAAAAACAGCTATGCACCTAATTATTTGTTTTTACTTCTACTTCTGCCTTCTAATGTGCAAGCAAATGGTGTTTGATTCTGACAGTTGTTTAATGCTGGAATTAAAGGGAAACATCGTGGCCCAGCACCAGGGAGGGGAAGGCAGAACTGCAGTTCATCTGGATAGATATGCTTAATCATCAACTCTGTACTGCACTCTGATCTGGGCAACATCTGACTTTGGAGGAAATAAAAGTTCTGAAAGTTATTACAGGAAGCAAAAATTGCAGAAAGAAATAGCACTGAAGGCACACATTGCAAAGAAGGAAAAACTAAATCAAGATCTAAGCACTCATTTCTCTTTGGCACCATTGGGAACCACATATACACGCATGCAGCACAAAATAATTTTTGTAATTAAAATAATTGAAGTTACTTCATTTTATGGAAATTGTATTTCACATTCAGCTGCAATTCATAGGTTAACTTTGTGTTATTTTAGCAAAATTGAAAAGCTGGGTGGGGTTTTAGTGCATCACTAGTACTTCTGCTCAGCTAGAAAGAAATGAGCAAAGGTAAGTTTGCTTGTCTCTAATCACTGTCTTTTAATGTTTGTATTTTACCTGATAATTTCATTCACTGCAACAGAAAGAGGAAAGTCAGCATATTGTCTCAAAATATGCTTCTTCAATTGGCTCTGAAAAAATAAATAGCTTCCCTCAGAAAACTCTTACTCCTATAAAAGAAAGTGTCCCCCAGTAAGATTTACACTTCTGCCTTAAGGAAATAAACAACTGAAATGACAGTGTTTTAAATTGCTCCCGAAGTGACACAAAGAGGTTTTTCTGGTCGTGTGAGTCGTGTACAAGTAGAAAAGAGCGTCCAATATTTAGAAAGAAAAGCCAGTGGCTTTTCTTTACAGAAGGAATGAGTCTTCTGCCAGAGACTGCAGAGCTCTTGTCCCAAGCCCAAAGCATCTGCAATGGCCATAATGAGCTGCCATGTGGCTGTCAGGGGGAAAAAAGTAACTACAGAGTTCTCAGTTGAGGTAGGCGCTTAAACAAAGAGGTCCAGCACAGCAAGACACAAGCAACCCATCTGATCCAGGTGATTTGTTGTCAACATCTTTGTAAGGGGGAATCTCACCAGTGGTGTGAGAGGTGCTACACAAACAAGTACAGTGAGCAAATGTAAGCCACCAGAACGAGTGCAGGAGGTCACTGAAACCAGGGCCTGGATGCTCCGCTTGGCACCTTCCCAGTGACAGCCCTGTCACTCTCCCACAGAGAGCAGGGACTGAGGCTATCCCAGCCTCCCAAGGGGCACTGCTCACCTTGTGGGGCCCTGGCAAGCATGGGCAAGCTGGGAAATCCTGACACTTTCCGGGGAGGAGACAGCAGAGTTTTGCAATGCCCATTCTGAAATCCTGCTTGCATGAGGGTTTTTGTTAGGCAGGGTTTCTTTTTTTGCCATTTGAATACCTGGCCCTTACGCTGGGAGCATCACTCCCAAGGTATCTGAAGAGATCATTTCCACTTGATATACCCCTTTAACATGGTAGTTTCTGGTTCAAATATAAATTACAAATTTAAAATACAGCATTATGTGAACTTTGTGATATCCAGGACATTTTATTTCATATAGGTTTAGCATTAACGCCTGTGTCACAGGAACTGCCTTCAAAGGTGAAGAGAGAGTAGAGTTGTTTTTAACTAGCAACTGTCTAACTAGCCCCGTCTAAACACTAGTCTCAGTCTTTTTTGCCTTGTATATCCAGAAAAAGGTTTTGCAGACCAGATTGTCCCCGTGATCCCTGTGCAGCCCTGCTCCTTTCAGTCTATGTACACAGGTTCAACCAACTGAAACTCGGTAAACAGCTGTGCTGAAAATCAAGCACAGGGGATGAAACCGGTTTGCTTCATTGATATGTTACTGTTTACTGAAACAATTTAAATTGTTCACAATTTACAGATTGTCATGGCTCCCTTATCCTGAAAGTTGTCTCAAACAGGACTTGAAGACTGAACAGATTTTGTCTGTGAACTGTCAGATAAGATTTTCCCCCCCTTTTATTTTTTTTTTTTTGTTACTGCAAAAGTAAATTTATTTCAGTCCAAATTTACTGTCAAATACTGTTCCTGGGAGGAGAAGGCAAGAATCCCACAACACTGTGACACAGATGAAAATCACAGTCATAGTCATGCTTTATGTCTACAAATTCACCAACAGACTGAAACTATGATGCAGCCTTAACCAAAATTTTTATTAAATCATATTGCAGTCCTTTAAAGCAGCCTTTTGTGGGAATCCAGTTGCTTTGTTCTCCAGCAACCTTTCCTTGCACTTTTGTCCAGGAGTTTTAGTACTGCTAAGAGTTGGAGCCACACTTAGACGACTTTTAATAAAGTAAATGTGTTACCACACTCCACTACAACTTTACACCACGGAACATGTACTGAGCTTAAATATCATGTAGTGTGCAAGTGCAGTTAGCAAACACATCAAGAAAATCTCTGTCACACCAGGAAGGATCTAAACATGAAGCAAGCACAGCCAGGGCCAGACATGGATAAACTGGAAGCAACAGGTTATTATTTTTTTTTTAAATCTCTTGCATTTTGTTTAGCACACAAAACATACTGATGATAAATCATGAATACAGACAACATGTCATTCACTTCACACTGAGCCCTCTTCAGGATTAATTGACAGTTGCCTGGGGTGTAAAAAGTAATTTCTGAGGAGTCACAATGTGTACTTTTATACAGACACATCCAGACCAGCAAAGCACACATGGAGGATGGCTCCTGCATGAATGAGTCAGTTTCCACTGCCTGGCAGAAACTTTCAGTCACGGAGCAAAATTAAAACAATTATTTGAATCTATTCATCTAAACCTCCCTGAGTGGCATATGCATACTAGGAACTTAAATCCTGGCATTTTTTCTGTGTCTGGTGTCCACATTCCATGTTCCAAGGAACATGGAAATAATCTTGAAAAAATTAGTCACTTTGCCTATTTTTGCAAACCTCGGTCAAAAATCAGCAAGTGTTTTTCAGCATGAGTCACTACCCACATCCCTGTTGCAATAATTGGATTACACATTTTCATTAAAATTTCTGACTATTATTCCTACTCTTCAGTTAGAAGATGAGCAGAAGTCACGTTTGAGTTTTATTAGAAGACAATGACATTTCAAATGCAATTATGCACTCATTTTGCTTATTTGAAGATACAACAAAATCCAAACAACTAGCTAATCAAGCATGAGTTAATCAACCCATGCTCTAGACAACACCGTTCAGCCAACAACAGTTGAAAAAAAGCAAACTGCAAAATAGCAAGGCTAACTTCTCTTACTGCTTCCAGGGAGACCCAGCTTTGGCAAACCCTACAACCCAGCACCATTGCCCTTCTGCCTTTCAAGGCTGGGAAAATGAAAGTGGAAAACGGTACCTGGGGAGAAGCTGCTGCGTTCCCGTGGGCACTGGCTACCGCCGGGCTCTCGCTGCCTGCCTGCCTGGGCAGCTCTGCGCTTCCAGCCTCGTCTGCCCGCTGGTCAATGTTTTACCAGGCTGGGAGCAGCCCGTGTCCCACCCTCCTGGCAAACATCTGTGGGAGAAGGCAGTGCCGGGGCCACGGGGGCAGAGCCGGCGCTGGAAAGGTCGCTCTTCTCCTACCTGCCCTGCTCTCCACAGGGAAAACAAAGCACTCAAGAAAATGAAAACTTGCTAAGAGGGAGATCTAGGGAAAGCATGTCATGAAGGGTAAAAAAAAAGGTACATAAGTGGTGCTATTAATAGATAATTTGTGGCAGGTAAGTCATGATAACCTTTCTCTGTAGTGTTCTAAGGTTGCAGGCAAGCCTAAGCGTGCCTTGCTGAGGGCTAAGTGAATGCTTAATTTGTGGGAGTACATAAATTTCCAAGTAAATCTTTTGCATAAGAGAGCACTCAGACAAATGACAGCTAAAACTCCAAAATTTTAACAAAAAGACCGGAACTGCATGATGAAATAAGGCAAAGGGAGCCTAAATACAAAGACAGGGAAAAGAAATGACCAAAACAATCTGCAACACCTCTCTCTACTCCTGTGTCTTGGCTTTTCAGGAGTGTCTCACAGTTAAAGCTCTACCTGTGCTAAACAGAGTTTTCCTGTTCTCAGGAAGCTAACAATTACAAGCAGAGGGCAGATGAAATGGGCTGGCAACTGAGCACAGTGCTGATAAGGTGGCACTGCTGCTCCCTGAGGAGGAAAGGGTAGCTGCTGAACTTGGGAAGCACCCAGAGGCTGGGACTCAACATGAAGTCACACTACACAAGATTCCAACCCTGGTTTGGAGAAGAGCAATTAATTTTGTCTCATTTGGATCCCCAACCTAAACAGTATGTATTTTAATGTACATGTTTAAGGAGAAAATCTACACCACAGCTGCTCCAGCTAGTCAGATTAGCTGCTAAGACCTGCCACATGGTGCAACAATGATCATTGTAATGGAGTCCATGTGATGGTGTTGCTGTTGATCTGGATCTTGTACAGCCTTGCATAGGGTTGGGAATGTCCATACCCAGTAATGCTGGGCTGAGGGACATCATCTGGGTCCAGTCAGGTTGGAAAGGCACTCTCTGCCTGCTGGGTACACTGCTGTGTGTGTATTCACAGGTGGCCAGCAGCACAGCTCCATCTAGCTCAACAGCTTGCATACACATGTGACACCGTTGCTTCAGCGATGGGTTGTGGCTTGGCTCGAGCAGATGTGTCACTGGAATCAGGAGTGCCTTCCCTGAGCCAGGACTGCCCAGAGCCCAGGGCAAACCTGCAGGGGCTGATGCATGGCCACTGGCTGCAGCAACACAAGCCCTCTGGCTACAGCCTATACCAGATGCCCAGTGTACCCAGCACACAAAAGTCTGCTCAGGTCTCCAAGCTCCATTTGCCCTGTGTGTTTTCAGGTGTGTTGCTCCCTCCTGCCAGTCTGCATTCACCTCCCCTCCCCTTTTGCCTGGAAAAGGAGAGGTAGAAGGGGAATGTCTCATGCATTTGGTACTTTGCCACCATGGCAGCAGACTGTGACTGCCTGCTAGAATGGTTCTTTACTGGGAATGGGCAGGATGCTGGCATGATTAGAAAAGGCATGTGGACTTCCCTACAGCTGCTAGACACAATCCTGCTGCTGTGGGACAACCTGCAAGACTGATCAATATGTTTTGCATGAACCTTGTGAATTCCCAACATCAATTTTTATACCCTCTGGATGAAAATCCCTCCCAGCTGCTTTACAGCGTCTGCTCCCAACCTGTGAGGAAAAGTGCAATAATTGTGCAGGGGAGGGAGAGACCCATCTTCTTCTACCAGCTTCTCAGGCCTGTAAGCCACATCATGATAGCCTCTTTGTGCCTTGCTGATACTGCAGTAGGACTAAGAACACCCTGCTATTCCACAGAGCTCCTTGGAGTCTCAGCTGTGGCTATCAACTCGAAGACCCCCGGGCAGAAGGAGGGGATTTATCTGAAAGAGCTTATCTAGGCTTAAGACCCTGCCTAACCAGATTTAGGGAGCAGGAACTTCTCATGGCAGTCTTGCTCCACCTGGTAACGAATGCTGCTCTCAGAGAGGTGCACTAGATAGGCAAGGGAGAAGGTCCAGCCAAGCTGTTTGTCTCTTCAGTTTGGATAAGGAGCCCATTCAAGATCTCCCAGATTTTCCCAACAAAACCTAGTTGGAAAAGACCATGTTTCTGTGAAAAGATTTACTTTTGCCAGCTTGACAATATTTACTTTTTCCAATTGACATTTCCTGGTTGCAGTAGCATTTCACAGAAGACTCTAGAGGAGACCTGGCCACATATCTCCATCAGATGAAGTTTTTGTCACTGCTGTATTCCATGTCATGGTCTGGACTTTGGCAAATTGAAAACTGAGGCTGCAGTGGTGAGATTTGGGAGTAGAAGAGCAGTACACTGGTACTTGGGTTATGGAGGCAGCTCAAATTTAGTTTGCCTGGCAGCATAGACAAGGTTACTACTGCCTGTTATGGGAAGGTTGTACAAATACTCAATTTTCCACAGTGCTAACAGTTTTACAAATCACGTTAGCCTGGTACAAGCCTAGGGCAGTCAAATAGTGTGTCGTATTGACACTCCGAGGCCAGAGGACTTCGAAGAAACTCAGTTATCAGTTGTAGCTGCCAGGTATAGCTACCACAGAAAAATGATGGCTCTACTGCAGTGCACCTAAAGTTGTATCATGTACCCCATGGCAAATAGAGCAGTGGAAAATTTGATGTGTCCTCCCTCTGAATCTGCCCTTGTAGATTAGCTGATATAAAGCAACATAAACCAAACCTTTTTTTTCATTGTTGCACAAGAAATAAAAAAAAAAAGAGCCTTCCCTGTATAGCCATCACCTTGAGAAAATTCAATTCAATCTGTTATTCACACATTTTCCTCTTTCAGAGATGAGGTTTCCACAGGGCTCAGAGAGAGTAGGATGCTTCTGAGGAGGCCAAGTCTGCCCTGGTGTCACTGGTCCCAAGTGTGGCGCACCAGGCTTTTGCAGGTCTCTGGGGGTCGGCTTCTGATTAACACACGGTTCACAGAAGGGACTGGGGCCCATGGAAACTTAGCATTTCAGTCTCTTTTCAGCCTGCAACCTTTGTCACAGAGCACATGTTTCAAGGGCAATGTAACACTTGCATATTTACTTACTGCGAATGGAGGAGGTGCCAGCATACAGACGGTAAAGTCAAACATTAATTTGATACAGACATCGTATAACTTCGTACTGGCTTGGGAGCAACTAATACATAGGGATATTAAAAGTGAGAAAGCACCTAAAATTCACAAAGCTCTTTCAATGAAACACCAATTTACTTAGAAATTGTTAACAACCTTATCAACACAGAGACCAAACAACACAGCTAAAACGTGGGTATCAGGTAACAGAGGGGAAATTTCTGTGAATCTTAAATAGGGCTTAATTTTGTTCCAGTTCTCTTTCAACAGTTGCATTTGCATTTCATCCTGCAGGGCCACACTTGCTTTGGAAAAGAGTACAGGCAGATCCAGAGGGGCTACTGCAGAAGCTTTGAAAATTTTCTGTTCTCAGTAAAGAACCTGCATCTGAGCACATGGGGCTATTAGGAATATGTTTGGACCCATCCCTAAGCAACGTGTTGAAACCACCTCCCCAGGAAATACAGGTACAGCACTGATCTCCTCCGACAGGAGCTACATCCCCCTCTCTGGAGCAGAAGGACTAGCAACTACCTGCTGCTGCTGAAAAGCAGGTGGGAGGGCGAAAATAATCACTGTGAGCTGTGGAAGATCTTTATCACAGTACAACAGCAGAGACCTGAAGTATGAATTGAAATCACTATTTCAACAGTGGCCTGAATGCTGCACACATGAGGACACCTCTCCAGCTGAGGGCTTGATTGGGTGTCTGGGCTCTTGGAAACCCTACCTGGACATGCCAGCAGTGCAAGATCTACAGTCCTGCCAAACCGACTCATCCTTTTGGTCGATAATTTAGATCTTGTGCTGAGCTTTCAGATCAAAATGCCCCATAGATTTTCATCTATCAGAGAATGAGTCCTCAACACTTGACAAAATACTCCTCTGGATGATAAAAGAGATGGTAAGGAAACTGAAACATTGCTGCTAGCTGATTCCAGAGCTGTTTGGCTAGTGGTTTCACTGGATAGGAGTTGAAGTCATCGTTATTCCCTTAGAGGGAGCAGACCTTGCAAAATACACAAGATACGTAAGAAAAGTTGCTCGTGATTCACAGAGAAACCAAATGTTGATGGGAAGGATCGTTTGCAAGCAGTTTCTGTAGAGCTGCTGACAAAGAATGAGCAACACTGATACAAAATCATACATCAGGCTAGAAAACACCCTACAAAAAGAGGCCTTTTTTCAAAAAACAAACCAACATATCCCACCTTGCTCAGTCCTTTATTTCTAGCTTTTTTTTCAAAAATAGTATTACGAAACATTATCATCCAAAGCTTTCAGGGAGTATTGCCTATTTTTACTCCATCTTGTTTTGTAAGACCACACTACACTTGTGATTTGGCAACTTCACACTGTGGACAAGTATTTCAAAACATTCCCTTCTTCTGAACACGCAGCTGTTAAACCACTTTTACATGTATTGCTGCATTTTGTGATGCCACCCACAGTCACTCTTAGGAAAGGACCTGGGAAACTCAGTGTTTTAAAATCAGGGATGTACATACTCCATGGGTTTGATTTTAATGCAAAAGTCTCCCATCTAAGCTGCTTCTGGGATTTGCTGATGGGACAATTTTATGTAAGCAGGGAGAAGCTCAGGCTTTGGTGGTGCTGATTTAGTCGGGATCCTCACCACACAGCTGGGAGGGGTATTTGTGGTCTGGATGCTTTAACAATGTCCTAATCTTATCCCTGGACCCTTGTATCCAGTTGTGGAGACCAGGTACAGAGAGGCAAAAGGACAGGTCTGGGAGGAGATGCCTTCAGGAGCACCTGTGCCACCACAACGGCCTGGCAGGCACACCTGCCCTGGCAGCCATTGGGATGGCACTGGCTGCAGGTAGCAGTGTCTGTGGGGCATTGGTGTGTAGGGACCATGACATTAATTTATTTATTGTCTATTATCCATTATCTATTAAGGATATGTTAAGATACATTAGGTTTTAAAATGCTTTGTAAGAGATGACTGGACATGTGGAGCTCTAAATGTTAGAGTTATTCTAATAAAAGAGAATACACGTGTTGCTAACAATACTTTAATTCTACTTTCTTGGGCAATAACATTGGAACTGAAACTAGCCTGTAGCCATTTCAGCATTGAGCATTCTTCTTACACTGTCCTTAGCACCTTATGTTAAATTTGGGCAAATATTTGCTCTCAAATTCAGTCCCTAACATTTGATGACATAAAGAACCTACATTAGACTCCACAAGTGCAGCTAGTTGCTTTGAATGAACCCCAGGAGACAAATAATGTTTCTAATTTAAAATAACACTTAAGAAGATAGTACATACAGAGATTTTATAGCTGAATGGAAAAGAATGGGTCTGAATCAGGCTTTCCAGAACATACTGACAAGATGATGAATGAAATATTTTTATTCTTATTTGCTTTACTCAAAATCTCAGAGGAGATATTGATACGGATCTCTGTGAGGCCAGTTCCTGAGGACTCTACTTACGTATTTGGAAGCTATTATTTACTTAATTATTTCCATGCAGCCCAAAACATCCCAAAGCTTCAGTACACAGATGCCTTTTACAGCACATCCACCTCATCACCAAATTCAAGGCACCAGGAAAAACATTTGTAGAGGAATGGGATGAAGGTCTGAAGGTTGGACCAACACAGTGGACCTCTTGCTTTGTGGTTTTCCTATCAGCTGCTGGTAAGAGGTGTCTGGCTGCCTCTCACTTCTCTCTTTTGGTGGAACCCAAATATTTCCTGCCTAGAAATAGCAGAGGTAGATGGGTTACCACAAAAACACGAGTTAGTTGAGGATGCCAAGGACAGAGTGAATGACTTGATCATTGTCTGAAAGGAAGTTAAGAGAAAATCATGGACATTAACAGACATATGCTCCAGGAGGAGCAGGGTATTGGGAACTGCTTACAGGGTGAGTGATAGATGCAGAGGAAGGTAGGATAGAGCTGGAAGGCATCTTGTGGGTAGAAGAGATAAGAGGAAATCCACAGTTTCTGAAGGGAAAAAAAAATAGGATGGGGCAACCCGGCTGTTGGAGTGAAGTAAGTTGTTTTGGTGGGACAGCTGATGAGACATAGTAATGCTTGTGAGAAGGGAGAAAATGAGGGTTGAATTGGAAAGAGGAAGTAGCAAATACAGGATGTGCAGATGATGGCTCTGAAGGAGTGCTTGTGAGTCAGGTAAAATAATAGCGTACTGGAAGAACATAACCAAAAGGACATCTAGTCCCTGGGTGAAGGAAGAATTGATGGGTAGTGTGCTTCCAAGCCATGCATCTGGCACCACTGCACTGGCTGCTGGAGCCACACTGCTCAAAAGTTGAAGTAGTGGAGTCCATCTAGAGAGAGAAATGGAAAAGGGTCAGAGGGGACAGTGCAACGGAGCCCGACTACATTAAAACTGGGACATTAGGGACAAAATTCCTCATGTGGTGAAGCTGGAAGGATGCAAACTATTCAAGAGGGAGTGGTGGGAAAACTGAAATGATGAGAGCTCAGAGGTTTAAAGATCAGAAAATAAACTGCCTATGGGGATCTGATAACTTAGGGAGCATTTTTGTGACCAGGGTGAAGTCTTGCTTCACTTTCAAGAAGTCAAGCAAAGCCATGAGGCTGAGAAGATAGAAAGCTAACAGGGACATGGGACATTGAATGACAGTCACTGTGCTGAGAAATGAGAGATCCTCGGGGCAGCAGGAGAGAGCCTGAGGTGCAAAATTTTGGGAGGAAAACAATGAGGAGCAGTGTGTCAGCAGGTGGTTAAGCAGGGGAGGAAAGAGAGGCAGTGCTGGTGCAATCTGCCGGGACTCGAGCTTGTTAACCCTTGCTGACAACCAGCGGTGCAGGGCATAAATGGCTGGGCACCGTGGCTGCTGCTGCAGATGGGCCCCTGGCAGGGCAGCAGGGAGGGCTGGGGAGGGCAGGTCCTCCTGGGCCAGGGTGGAAGCTGCGGGAGCTGCAGGGGTAACGGCTGAGGAAGAAAAATGTCAAATGAACCTTTTTCCTGTTTGTGATGAAAATATCCTCAAGCAGGTTTTCATACTAATTAAAAATATCAATATAAAAGGCTCCTAGGAGAACCAGTGATACCCTCTCTACAATAGCTACAGAACATGTGCAAACAAAATATGTTGTTAAACTTGGTTTTTATCGATGTAAGGACTAAAACCAGGTATCATTTACTCCTATGCACACACAATCAGTAATAGTTTATGCTTGTAGAGTTCCCATCTATTGTATGAAAGCTAGAGAGCTGAGTAACACAATGTTCTATACCAGAAAACTGCAGCATTTAGCCATTCTATCAGTTCCCCAGAGTAATTTTATGGTATTTCTATTTTTTAAACCTTCTAGTTACAGTGAAAGTGGATTCATTTTTCCATGCAAAGAAATTATTTAAGAGCAAATCTGTAATGCCTACTCTGGCAAGCACATCAGTCATGGAAAGCAAAATTTTTTTCCTGTTTTTTAAACAACAGAGTGGATGCATGAAAACAGCTGTTCAGAAATAGCATACAAAGAGTCCTAAATGGATGTCATAGAGCACTGTGAAGGGAGATGATGAATTGTATTTTAATGATTACCAAGACTCCAAGCATCACCAGACTATGAGAAAGTTCTTAGAAGATGCCTTAGTAACAATTGCTAGGCAGAGTCTAAGTCACTCAAATTATCACCATCAAAATACCAAATTCTGAACCCAAACTGTTAGAGTCCTGTCCCTAAGTGTCAGAACAGTGCTACAAACCTGTTAGCAGGGTTTTTTTTCATGAGCGATTACCTTCCTTTTTGTTTTTTTTTTTACAATTTATCACCTGAATCTAGACTGAAACTTGATTGGTAGTTTGAAATAATCCTGAAGTATTCTGCAGTGATAGTTGGTATTTCATGTTACACCTAGGTACTTGTGGGCTTTCAAATTCTCCTAACGGTGTACATTTCCTTAGCCTTTCCCTTGAAGGAATCCCAGCTCACTTGTTCTTCACATGGTGCTTTCACCTCCTTTGACATACAGTCAGCTCTGAAGGAGAACACTGGAATGATTAAAGTCAGAAATTAAAAAACAATGCTTGGTTTCACTAAGCTTACTGTGACCATTTTGAGTGATAGGATAGCCATTTATCTGACTTTGAGTGATAGGACAGCCATTTATCTGATTTCATTTATCTTAGTCAGATACTGTTTTAAAATGTAGGGATGGGAAACTGAGTGTCTAGGCCACTTCTAAAGATTTTTCTTCTCATTAAAGGACAATATTGTCTCCAGACGAAACTACCAGCAGCAAGCACCATTCATCATAGGAAAAGTCAGAATGCTGTCATATATGCAATTATTAAAATTGAAAGTGGCTCCAGATCATGAAAAGTGTTTCCATACCTTCACCCATTCCTTGGGGTGGCAGTGGGGACACCAGACTTCTCAAGAGCAAAGAATTGCAGAGAACAAGAACAGGTCCAGCACAAAAAAAGAGCAACAGCTCTGTGGTGTTTTGTCTGGGGCCAGACAAGGCTGCTAAAAATTTCCTGTTTGCCACTTATACTTGCTTCATTAGAAGAAATAGATGATCTCCTGCTAGGCACTGGGCCTGTTCGAGCCAAGGTAAGGATTGCCATGCAGCATCTTTTGCAGAGATACAGCATGTAGCTGGTGTGAGCCTGCCCTCCCAGCTGGCACGAGCTCTGACAGCCTCACTCCTCTCTGCAAGCTCACTTCCAGGCTGGGGCACCGCTTCAAGAGCTGGACCTGCGAGCCTGCCACCAGGCAGATCTCCTGGATCCTCCCCCACCCTGGCATTCACTGCCAGCAGGGCCACGAGGATGCTGGGAGAGCAGCCAGAGCTGGGGAGTGCCTGCCACCCGCCTGGGCTGAGGTGTAAGCCCAGCACATCCAGGGGAAAGGTAAAGGTGTTTCTTCACCAGAGGCCGCTCTCAGGAACGAAGGCCACGGCATGTTGGAACATCCTCACTCCTTGACACAAACAAGTGAGGGCAACTCAGACAATCTAAATAAACAAATAGAAGCACAGAGGGAGGAAAAAATACACCTTTTGGATTTGCTGCTATTCTTCACGTGTACATTTGACACTCAGATGTTATTACAATGGATGCCGTGGTTCAGTTATTGGTCGAACCCAAGTTGCTCAGCCCATTTCTTGTTCTTCACTGATGTCACTTTATTGATAGGTTGAATATAATTTAATTTGCTTGTGGTTAAGTAAATCATCAGTGAAATTCTTTATTTTCTTGCAGTGCTAAACCCACTAAAAACATGAACGAGGCAGAGCATCGATGAATATAAGCTTGTGGGATCACACTGTGTATGAGCCTGAAATTGCAGACTGTGAATCAGTCTGTGTGGCAGAGCCTTTAGTGATCCTTTGTACAAAAATGGAGTAAGCCTTGTTAAACTTCATTTTCATCAGTGTGTTAGTCAATGTTTTGGGTGTTAGCATCTTGCTGATTGCTTGATTTGTTAAGGAACAGTAAATAAAATGGTAGTGTGTAGCTCCTTTGGTGTGCAGATCTCTCACCTGTGATGCTGATGTATCTCTGAGGGGAGAAGCAAAGGAGAGATGGATTTATAAGCCCAGAGTTGTACCAAGGAATTGCTACTGTTAAAACAAAGTTCACTCCATCCCTGTTCCTTCTATATGATAATTGGAAATGGAGGCAAGGGGCTGTATTTTCTTAGCTCTGCTAAAATCCCTCCCTTGCCACCTCTAGACCTATGTGAAGTAGTATATGCATGGAAGGAAAGAAGATAAATGATGTTCCAGAGAAGGTTAAAGGAAGGAATTCTTGTGGCCTCATTAAAAACACATTCTTGGGAAACTGGTTTGTAGAAAATAAATTTTCTATTGATTTCATTCCAGTTGAGTGAAGAAGGAAAATGTGGGACTATGGCAGTCACTCAAAAAGAGGTTTCAGCCCTATCATATTTTGGTGACATTCTCTAGAAACCTATGTCTCCAAGATCCTTTTTGCCTTGTGAATATATTCCTTGCTGAAGGAATATCCAAGCTAAATGTCTGCATTTCTAACCTAAAGAAAAATACTGTGCTTAGTCATGAAAATTCATGCATCAGTCAGAATCCACTGGCATCCCTGGGATATCAGATCATGGGTTGACACAATTTCTTTTAACCTAATGAGTCTGCATTCTTCATTAAAACAAATTAGCACAGTTCCACTAGAGTCAAGGTAGAGGTATAGTTTCAGAGGGCTTCACAGCAGAGCTTCAAGCAACACGACTAATATCAGGAATAAGTTCCTTTATCCCCTCTGAAACAAAACCTAGAAGTGCTATAGCAATTGATGCTTATATAAAACCTTAAATAATGCATATACCATTTATAAAACTTTTATAAAAGCCTTTGTTCCAGGCAGTACAGATACGTACATATATCAAAAAAAAGCCCATATGAAAACATGCCTTAGCTCCCTGCAGACACAGAAAAGCTCACATCTTATGATTACATGTATCTCTGCACACATTTGATACAATTCTCATTATTTTTTGTATATATGTGTACGCAAAACCTGCAGTATCCCTTTTTAAAAAGTATTTGTAAAAAATATTTATTATATTTTTAAAATTTTAGAATGTTTATTTAAATAATTTTTACAATTACTAAGCCATGAGTATCAGAGTGTGGTTTTTCATAACACATATTGAATGTACTTTGCCACGTTGTCACTCAGATGATAAACTCAAAAAACACAGTGGGCCAGAAACAGCTTGTCAGAGCTTCCCCTCCCCACAGCTTCAGACTTAAGGCAATGGAATTGCACTGATGCTTTTAACAAAGCGCTTATCTTTGCTGCTCTATAAGAGAGGGGGATAAATAATAATTTTTTTCTGGTAGTCTGAAGATAAGCAAGTTAATTTAAACTACTGAGTATAATGTTTCTTGCTATATGTTCTCAAGTACAAGGGCAATCTAAGTTTTGCTGTATTGCTGTGACCCGTGTTTTACTTATTTGGAGCACAAAGGAAGAACTTGGGGTCATTTCTTAATCCACAAACTTTTCAAAAAATATTTTAGTTTCATAAAAGAAAGCACAGATGTCAGTTCTGAGTCTTCCTGTGCACAAAAAGAGGGACAAAGTGGAACAGAAGAGACAGAGAAGGTCTCCTTGGCTAGGGCAATCTTGTCAGGCTAGTTTAACAGGGTTAAAAAACCATCCTAGTGTAAATAAATGGGAGCACTCTAGCACGTGGCTTCACAAAGCATAGCCTGCAATTTATTGGACCCCAGACAAAATACACTATCATGCAATGCTGCCCTTGCCACTGAGCCCTACTGCTATGTCTTCCCATGCATCTGGTAGCTATGGCCATGGTGTAGCTGACAGAGCAACCTGCTTCCCAGAACCACTGCTCCCTGCACTGCTCTCCCCTCCAGCTCAGGTATAGATGGGAAGTCAGAGCACCTTAAATAATCTACACATCAGAAAACTGATATACAATTGGCTCACAAATCAAGTAAAAATATAAGAGCAGTGTTATTATTTCAGATTTTTGGGACTCATGTAGCCCAGTAACCTGTCTGCAGCAGTGATGACAAACTGACCCCTGAAGAACAGCAACAATAGGATGAACATAATTGATCTTTTCTGCAACTTGTTTCCCAGCCTCCAACCATTTTCAGCACAGGGGTTTCCTTCAGCCTGTTCTAGATTGCCCAGCTGTTGACTTGTCTTCCAAGTACTTGCCCAGTCTTCCCTTGAGTGTCTGAAAAAAATTGTTGCAACTGTCTTACCCTTTGGTAAAGAGTTTCACAAATCCAGTATTTGCTGCATGAAGAAATATCTCCTTTTATTCTGAAAATGGCTCCTAGATCTTTGTCTAACAGTCACTACCTCTTGCATTGGGAGAGACTGAATAGCTCTCCCCAAACCACCCACTTCATACCACCCTGGATTTTATAGACCTGAATCAAACAAACCCCCGTGGTGATGTCTGCCTGAGCCTGAGCCTACTCAGCCAGAGGCTGACTATCACATGTGTTTTGGCTGCTTTTTTCCAAAGGATTAGGGAATTTACTAAAATATTCTTGTTGCCCAGGGTCTCAGCACATCCTTGTGGCAAAACTTCAGTCCTCATCCACTTGTTGGACATTGAGCACGCTGAGCACAACAGCGACACGAAGCTTGGTGTGGGCCACCGGTCTCAAATATTTAAGAGAGTGCCAGAGTGTGAGTGCTGAATTACTCCCTTCATAGTACTTTGCAAAGTACCAAAGATTTTGCTTTACCTGGTGTGTTAAGTTTTGGATATTATAGGTAAGATCCCTTCATTACTTAGGTGCCCTCAGTAGCTTTTCATTGTACTACCTGACATCAAGTTTCCCTTCCATCACATCATTCTGCCACATTTTAATTTGCCTTATGGCTTGCTTTCAGTTGGTTGTAAGTAAGTAAGCCAGAAAACAGAAATTTTAATGGCCATCAGCACTGCAAGCACTCATATATTTATTGCTTCCTGCAAATATTTTCATGTGATGCTATTAAGTTTTCCAGTTGCCCTCTGAAAGCAAAATATTAATGAGCTCAGTCAGCAGACTTTTTTAAAAGCTGGCTTCCTAAGGAACGATTTCTAATGCTCCATGTTTTTGCTATTTTAGCTTCTCTCAGTAAGTGGGCTGGAATGGAAATCCTGCCTGATCAAGCAGATCTTGTTCAGGCAACATACCTTCAATTGATTTTACATCCATTCATCAGAATAATTTGCTTTAAAAATTGATTTTATGTCTAGCTAGAACACAAGCAAACAGGTACCCCATGTTTACATGTGCACCATATGGCTACCTGGTTTACCTCCCATACTGGGGCAGGAGGGCATTTTAAAGTATTTACAGCAGAGACAGCTCATCATAACCACATCTGTAACAATCAGCTTGGCCAGTCATATTCCTCACAGGTCTGTGAAACCTCCCAAAAGAATATCCTTCCCTGCTCACTATGCAGACCTTCCAGACATCTTCTCCCCTGCTGAGGCAGGGGAGGGCAGGCAGGGCTCCCCAGCCCTGAGAGGAAGTAATGGCATCCTGAGGAAGAGCCACTGGAGCTGGGAACGAACATGTGCAGAATGGTGGGACAAATGTACCAAATACCTCAGGTTAATTGACAATAAATTAAAACTAATGCCTAAGAAAGCTCTCATGGTATTGCAAACTCGTGGTAGATCTAGAGAGCTTACATCTCTGCAACTTTAAATAGAAGATGCTGATATTTTTTCTCACTTATTTACTTACTTATGTTTACTATGTTTAGCGATTTTCCAAAGCAAATTTAAGATGATAGTATAGACCAGAAATAACTCCATGGCAGCACACTCAATGGGGGTGACTTGATCAGCATCACTTCTACAGACACAGGTGTTTCCAAAACACCACAGTGGCAGCAGACACAGCAGAGGAAGATGATACTGCTGTAAAAGTGCAATGAAGTGATACCCTGTGGGTCACCACACATGGTCTTTCCCTCCAATCCCAGCGATCACAGTATTGCTCTGGTTTCCCCAGGGACATGCTGGAGGAGCACTCTTAAGTACTTCACACAGCCCCCCAGGATGCCTCCGAGAGAGACTACTGGAGAAACAGCTTGGGCCTGAGAATCATTTATGGTGGGCTCATGGGTGGGCTTTGCACAGCCAGGGCCCTGGTTCTGTGGCAGAGCTAGTCTCAAGTTAGTAATTGCACATTCAGCATATTATGCAAGCATTTATTCCTGCTTTTTCACAAGTATCAATTCTTCTGCTTTGTGATAGCCACTCCTTTTCTCACTGATTTCACGTGCCACAGGAGCCCAGGTCCTGTTGGCATCAGCATTCTCCCCCCAGCCTTGCCTGCCCTGCAGCAGTGACCCTGTACTTCCTGGGTTAGGACCCGTGTTCTGCTCAAGCCATGTTTCTCCTGGATTCAAATTACTAAGATCAAAAGTTCAGTGGGTTCTGTGCCCAGTCAGTCTGTTTATGTGTTTATTTGTTCCAGTAACCTGCCAGGTCTTCACAGGTCTGAGCGATCCCGTGAGAAGATCCTTGCCTTTCTTCAGAGCTGGCTTGACTTGTGCAAGCACAAACTGAGGGGCTGCTTTGGAGGGAGAGCAGAGATGAGGGGTTAGTGAAGGATCATGAAATGCTGTTTGGAGCCAGCAAATTGCCATTAAAGAATGCTGCCCACTTATGCAGAAAAACTGGGTGCCAGCCACTCACTAACCCTGTTATTCAAGTTCTGCAGCCTGCAGCAAAAGGCTCCTAGAATTAGCTCTCCCAATCTGGTGGTGAGACACCTCTGATGTCTGAAATGGGCTTGCCTTGGGGTTGTTAAATACCTGCTCCATGTGATTGGGCTAATTAAAAGTTTTTAGCCAAACAAACCCCTGTTTGTGAGGGTATAAGAGCTAAGAAGATTAGATGTTAGTTAAACTAGACATAACTGAGAAAACAAAGTTGCTGCTGTTAATTCTTAAAAAATGCTACCCCACTGTGTGGGGGTGAAAGGAGTGGATAACAAAATTAATAGGTGAAAGAGAAGTCTCAGGTGACAGGTATATCCCATCAGAAAAAGTGCTTCCTTGAACTCAATATTGCAATGTAACAGGACAATACATTTATTCTACATAGAGATGGCAAAACCAGCTTTAGTAAAAATTAGTCTTGATCTCCTGTACTCTTCTTGCAAAGGACATGTAGGTATTTTCTATTATTCTATAGGCTTATTACTATAGCTCATCGACTAAACAGGTACATACAAATAGCCCCAGAAGCTGGCTAAGCACAACACAACTCCACACTTTGATCAGAAAGATTGTCTTCTACTACACTGAGAAACTGGATGAGTCTCCTTGTTGTACTGACCAGCTGGGAAGTCAGTGCCTCTCAAAGACTTTGTACCCTGTCCTTCCAGGGGGTTCTCAGTTAAAAAGAATAATTTACATGATTTTACATTTTTTTTCTTTACATTTTACTTCTTTTACATTTTCATAGGAATCAGAAGTCAACTTCTTCTTCCAGTAGGGAACTGCTTGCAATTGCATCCCCAGTAAGAATAGGTTCTTGAAAATTTAACTTGGATCCACAGCATATTTGTGACAAACAAATGTTTCCTCCCTACAAAAAAACCCCACAAAATCCAGGCCATTAGAGCCTCCAGACTCCTCCTTCTCCCCCTCTGCAAACAGACTCATGTCTTATGCTTGCTTAGAAATTCTTGAGTTTATTCCCAGTGAAACTGTTCAGTTCAGCAGCAGCCAGCAGCCCTCTCCATCAGCATCTGCTGCTACCTGTCATTTTGCCTTGTTTCACTCCTTCCTGGGCAGACATCCCATGGATCCCAGGTTTTTATCTTGATGGCTTCATTCTCCCCTACCAGCCTCATTCTGGAACACCTGCTAAAGCTGCTAGCACTAATTATACTTTTATTTGAATGCAAATACTTTGCTTGGGGACATAATAAGTATACACCTGATTTTGGAGCCTCTGAAAGAAGGCTGTTGAGCTGATCAGTGCCAATGAGGAACGGAGACATGTAAGAACTACCTCCACAGAAGTAAGTGAAGTCAAACCACGTCACTGAGCATTCCTAGGTGCTGGAACGGAAGCCAATTGCACCTTTTGAGGTCCAGAACAGCTGACACACTTTGGGCCCGTGTCATTTAAGTACCAGTTGCCCAAACCAGAGGGCAGATCATCACTCTCCCAGGCACAGACCGAGGGTTGGGGTGAGCTCTGGATGGTACCTTACACACAGCGTGGGTGCAGCCATTGGTTTTTGCAGGTCACACAGCATCCTCCTCTGGAGGCAGCCAGCCCCTGTGGCAGCGAGCATTCTGGGCACATTTGATTTACTAGCAGAGATGTAGCTTATGGGGAACAGAGATAGATTACCAAACTCCTTATTTAACAAGTAAAATAAAGAAATCTTTTACATCTGGAAATACTGAGGCGGATGATCAAATAATTAGCACTGCAAGTTTGTACTGCCTGCAGCTAGAAGAACTGCTCTCTGTGGAAGCAGGAATGTGGTTGAGCCTGCAAAAACGTGATAAGGGATCTGTACCTAAGATTTTTGGATGGCCTGCATACGTCACAGGTAAGTTTCCACAGAGTTGAAGGAGCATTGAGGACTGGACTCCCATGGAAAAACTCCTTACTGTACCCAGCTGAGGATGGCTTGCCAAGCAAGTGCCAGTGCCACATTTTTTCCTCCTTCTGAGGAGGTGTAGCAAAATTAAAGGTGTAGAAACAACCTTTCTTCTTTTTTAATATCACAAGTTGATCCCAGAAACAGCAATAAGAAAAATTCTTTTTACTTGCTTTTCTCAACCAAATAAAAAAATCAATTTCAGTTTAATTTCTTTTCCCCAGCACTTTGGAGGTTCCTTCAATTTCCACATAAAGTGCTCACAATTGAAAATTGGAAATATTTTCCTTGGAATTTTAATTTTTATACAGATAGTCTGTTTTGCAAACTTGACCCAAACTTACAAATAGTTTTATTTTTACAAAATCTTCCCTTTTGGTAAGTATGTAAGCTGTTTACACATATTTTTATCCTAGCTGGAATCCTGATGAGCTTGCATATTGTAAAGAAAAAAGTACGGGTATGGATTTCTATGCTGATGTTTCCTCACATGTGTGGGCTGAGGCTGGCTGTAGCTATGAAATACAGATGTAGTATATACAGATCTTGCTGATCCAGTAGAAGTATTAAATAACAGATCTCCTGGCTCTTTTACAGAAGATGATTCAAGCAATCCATAGGTTCCTAGGCTGCTGCACAAGATCACAGCCTAATCACACATGCATGATGGCATAAACAGATGAATAATAGCAACTGCATTTTCAGTCCCACCCACATTTCATCTTATTTTTTTAAATCACATTACACCTACACACAGCGCTTGGCTAAGACTGACAAACACACACTACAAGGAAACCAATATGTTGTTTCTGTACATGTGTATTTTAGGAGGAAATAATACCTGGGATATTTTCCCCCTTTTTCCTTTTTTTTTTATTTTCAGGGAAATAAATCTGAGAAAACAAGCAACAAAACTCATTATCTGTCATGGGACTTCAAATGCTGTGTCCTAACACAAGTGCAGGTAAGATTGGACTAGAGTAGGAGACAGCTGACCTATTCCAAAATATTGCTGCCTGGCTTCCCCATTGGGCTGCTGTCAGCTCCAGCACATGCCATGATCTTGCCTCTGTTGAGAACTGGAAGAGTACTGGCCTTGACTTGAATGGAAGCAGGACCAAGCCCTACTCAGACAGTTTCACACACTGTCGGGTGTGCGTGCCAGCGTTACGCAACGGGGTGAAAAATGAAAACCTGTCAGGCACAGAACTGGTGCACTCAAGGACATATTGTTATTTGTCTTGCAGCTTTGCCACTCTACACTCTGCTTTGCCACAGGGATTAACCACATGCCATTGATAGCTGCCATGATAAAGTCAACCAAAATACTTCATTTTTTTTAACTTTCAGAACATGATCTAAACTTTTGAGGGAAATGGCTTGCTTGGCCTCAAGGTTTTATCAGAAAAAAAAAATTAAACTGGGAATACATTTACTTTTTCCAGTCTTCTTTCCTCAATTTTCCCTTCCTTTGTCCCTCAGCTAACAAAGCAGCAGATTGAATTCACATCCCAATTCCTTTATTAATTATTTTTTTCAACCAAGTGAGTACGTATTGTAAGTTGCCAACCTTTGCTTTCTGGAAATTCTTTGGTGTATTACTGCATAGCAGAGTGGTGTGACAAGGATAAAGAGATTAGAAGTAATTTCATATAACTCCTTCTGTCAAAATCTGCAGAGGGCTTTTACTGGTAACTCTGAGTGTTGCTGAAATTCTTCATAAAAAACTTTCAATATATGGGCAGGAAATCTCTAAGCTCTAAGACACAAAGTAACCAAAACAGAGGGAGAGAAGGAATATTAAATCAAAATCTGAATAGAGAAGGAATACAAACAAAACAAAAAAAAAAAAAACAAAAAAACCCCTCACCCCATTTAAGTACTACGGTAATAATGCATGTTATCTCCAGGGGGTTTGAGAGCAATTTAGCTTTGAAAGCCAGAAAACCACATGCTGATTTTCACCAGTTTCAAGTAAGTGGGCATAATGTGTGCAGACACAGGCTCTCCTTACTAGCCTTAGACAGCCCAGGTGGCTGTGACCTGCTTGAAGGTCAGTACTGCAAGCTGCCTTGGCTCACACAGAGCTCAGGCTGTGTTCTCCCTGATTGTTGTATCAGCACACTTCCCATACAGCCTAGACAGGCAAAATCTGGCCAGTAGGTGAAGAACGTTTCCTGTATGGTGGTCAGGTATGGCCCCTAGGACTGTCAGTGTGAGAAGGCAGAGGTGAAGCACACAGAGAAGAAGGAACTAAATATGATCTGGCCAACACAGCTGGGCCAGCCTACAGACCTGGTGAAAAAGCTTTGAAGATGAAAAGAGGGTGGTTTGCATTCTCTATTGTTGCTCTATTACATGACCAGAGGAATGGACAGACGTTAAATGATAATGTCAGCCCTGCATCTTTTCAAAAGTTACTATTGTGGTATAAAGCAATCACCAGGTATTGCAGGTCCTGCTCAGAGCCTGTGGCCTTGCAGAAGAACAGAGAAAGTGCAGATAAGCATGAGCACAGGTGCATGAAAGGGAATGTACTGCTGCCATATGGATTAGGAGAGGAGTATAATTGCTTTGTGCCCTATTCAAGGTGCATACTCTTCTATATTTTTGGGAGGTCCTTTTCTCTCTTTGTGAATCATTCACCCATTAGTTTCCACAAACATATTCACACCTCAGGTTTGCTCAATGAAGGCTGTAGCATAATCTGATGTGTTGCAGCCCACCCAGGACAGGAGTTTTCATCCTTATCTTCAGCCATTTGCTATGAATGAGGGAGATTGCTCTGTGTGCTTTATTTCTGATCCTGGATTTCAAGCTGGTTGGTCAGGGGATACTTTCCCTCTGCTATCTGCAGCACCCAGTGCAACAAGTGTTTCTCCTTTGTCCATTTCTGCTTTAAAAAGAACCAAAGCTTTGCCCACAGGCACTGGCTAGGAAACGTAATGCATTCAGGTTTTGATCCTGCACCTTTCTGGAGTCACAGTTGTTTTAGGTATGGGAGGGAAAGCAGCCCCGTTGTCTGGCTGTGCCTCAGCCCTAGGCTGCCTGAAGGCGAAGTTAAAAGAGAAACACAGCCCTGTGTGGTGGGCAACCCTGACTCCACAGTCCCATCATCTCAGTCTCTGACCAATTTCCTGTTCCTCTCCTGAAAACAGCTTAACTTCAGACAGCTATCACTTGTAGCTGTCATCCACCAGGAAAAGGAGAGTGAAACACTGCAACAGCACAGGGTGAATAGCTACATTTGACTTCTGCCACTTTACAGGACACTTTAATAAACAGATCTCTAGAAGAGGTGCACTGTGGTGGCCAGAGCCATGCTGAACATATTCCCTAAGCAAGGAAATGTTTAACCCTAGTACACCTAGCACGGGTAATATCCCAGTCCTCAGCACACTCCTCACTCCATGTCTTCCTTCTTTACCCCTCTACCTTTTCTTACCATGCAGAGGACACAAGCCTCATTTATGTTTTCATCAGTTTTTTCAGCTGCAATGCTGTCAGAGAAAGAGGCTTGCCCTGTAAGGTTTTGGTCATCTGTCCTGCTTTGCCAGTCTCATCAGACCTCCAGCTGACCAGCAGGGATGCATGTGGGACCACTGCATCCTCAAACCAGCCCCTGAGTCAGCACAATTCAGACTGTGAGTGACTCCCACCCATGAGAAGCCATGGTTCGCTCCTCCCTCTTTTACCACAACGTGCAGGGATGGGGATAAAACACAGAAAGGGGCCATGGCACAGAAATGACAACCCAGGATCTCCCTTCCCAGCCCGATACCTAATCAACCACTGGTGATGAGGATGCCTCTACCTGTGAGGTCTCCTCCTGGCCCCACAGATCCCTGACTAGACAGTGGCAGGGGGCTGGCATCTCCTCACCCCAGCCACTTATTTCTGGTGAACCCCAACACAGCTCTACAGCCCAGGAGGGACAAAAGCATTGCAGGGCTTTGCTTGGGTACCCTCCAACCTGACAAGTGCCAGGTACCATTGCCCTCACTCCCATGTTTCACCGAGTGAAGGTGCCAGCCTGGGTCTGGGTGGATCTTGCAGATGTGTCTGGGGTGGGGGAGGGGAGGGTGGGGGGTGAGTGGTGCAAAGGCTGCTCCCCTGGAGCACCTCATATTTGGAACCTGGGTGCTGCAAATTTGATCTCACACTGCTCTGGACCCTCATGGCAGACAGGGGCCTCCTTTGCTTGACATGGAGTAGAGAGGGTGGCCTTGTTCCTGCAGAGAAGCTGGACTCAGACACCAACGGTGGCGGCTGTCCCCAACATTCTGAGACAACGGAGGTGACAGCACCTGATGCACTGCAGGAAAGGGGAATGCACAGCAAAGGCAAATAAAGAGGGTCTTGATTACAGCTTTCTGCCTTTGGTCTGCACATGGATCTTGTGTATCATTGGCCAAGTCATTTAAACCAAGGTTTGTACGGATGGTCACCAGTGGCATGTTCCTTGTTTCCAGATGGGGACATTTTCTGGACTGCAATTTGCTTGCAGGAGCACTTAGAGCTGCAAGGGAACTGTTTGGGAAATGCATTTTGAAAATGTGGATCTTAAGCAAAACTAAGTTTTCTGGAAAGTACAGTCATGAGGCAAGCAGTGTAACTGACTTATACTAGTAGCTTAAGTGCAAATAAAACAAGAAAAGAGGACAATTTGTTTTGCCTTGAGGCAAACATTAAAGGTCTTAATTTTTTACCCCATTTCTATCATTAAATTTGGTGATATTTTCTAAATTAAATTCTACTCTAAAGCAAAAAAAAAAAAAAAAAGGGATTGCATAATTTTGAAAACATGGAAATAACGCATCAACTTATTTGTGTACATGTATTTCTCATCACCCAAAACAACCTCTTAGCTTGACACAAGCCTATAGCTAGAGCTTATTTACCCTTAAGAACACTGTTCAGTGAAGATGCCCTTTAACTTGCTTTATCTAAGCAAGTTCACCTGTGCCTGGCCCTGGCATCATAAACTGTATAATCTAAACTATGGCAAACTTCCTAATTTATAGACAGTGTCCCTATTTTTAAGTAAATAAATATCAAATTGTTGTTACGCAGATTATCTCATTATTGTTTGCAAGTATTTAAATGTTATAGCAATGAGCACCACTAAAAAAAAGCCAAAGAGTAATAAATCTCTCTTCAGAGCAAAGGAATTCAAGAGCATGAACCATTTACATCCTGAACAGCAGCAGAAAAAAAATTAAATAATTAAAGTTCATTTGTCCACCCTCATTTTTATGGATGGCATATGGCAAGGTTCCTTCAAAAAACCTCATCAGCACTGAATGTGTCAAAAAGCCACGATCATACTATAATAATATATATAACAGAAGGCAAACTAAGATTGTGCAGACTATAAATCTGGCACTTCATATTTTTTATGAGCAGGATATATCTGTACACGCTTTCCTAAGCTTCCCTGTATTTTTTTTATTTCTGATGCAAACTGAAACCCAACCCCAAATTCCATCATGAGGCATCCTACTGATGTGTGTGTCACCAGAGGAGTAGCACATGATATTTACTGCTTGGACTTCCGTTTCACAAAGGAACAGTAAATGACAAAGGCAGGGCAGCAGCAGAGAAAAAGGGACGAGACAGGAGTGGGGGACTCCTTACAGCTTCTTGAGGGAAAGCTGGAGTGGTGAAAACCCTTGAATTCACATCCCAAAGTGCTCTGGCTTGGGCTGCGTCCAGTTTCCTTGGATGACTTGGCCTTTCTTCTGCTCCTGCCCTTGTCCAACAGCAGTGCCTCAAACTCCCACATTTCCTGCCTCCTGTCATTGTCTCTAGCCCTGAGAACCCCTGCTTGGCTGGCTCTGAGTGCAGCCCCCCATGTCAGACCTTGCTCCCAAATGTGCTGTCTCCCTGCTCAGCCGCCTCTTCTCAGTAATTTCTGAGTTATCAAATACCTATTTCCATCAGCCTTCTGACTCTTCATCAGCTTTTCAAGGCAAACAGTGGTCTTCTCTCTCCTGCCTCTTTGTCTCTCTTCTGCCTCTTCCCTTCCCACTAGGTTCAACCTGTTCTTCAGGAGCCCCACACCCCAGTACCTGTTCCTTTGCTTTCTTTATCTTTAGGTGCCCTATAGACTGCTCTTGAACACAGGGCAGAGAGCCCAGCAGGCTCATGCTAGAACTTTAACTCAAGTTTTCTCAGAGCACAGGTAGTGTCAACAGCGGGTTTGGGGACTTGGACATTAAAAGTTGAAGTTTCCAGTAAACACATGGAAACTCAGTTTTCAAAGGTTCATATCCTGCTTTGACCCCTCCACAAGAGCCACTTCCCTGCTTGAGGTCAAGTACTTAGGCAACCTTAGGAAGAAGTTGCAAAAGTTTGAAAAAAAGCAAATTCTCTAGCTTTGATTTTCAGAAATTTTCAAACACTTTTAGGCTAAGCGACTCTTGGGTCTCTATACAGGTAAATGCAGAACAATTCACAGGCCTCAGGTATCTTGCCATGCAATGCAAAGCTTTGCAAAATTATGAGCAAATGAAAATGGTCTCCTAATAGAAAATGCAGGACATTCTTATTAACCAGAGTCGCTCTGTCTTCTTCCTTTTACATCTTCTTGTGCAATGGAAACTTTTGGATGCTCAATATCATGCACTTGGAGCAGTTACAGTCTCAGATCTTTTGTAGGTTATATTGTGTGGACACTTTTTTCCAGAGTGGGCTACAACAGTTATATCTACCTATCAACACTAAAGCCACAGGCACTTCAGCAGTACATTGCTTTTCCAAAACCAGTGATCTGAAGCAGAAACCTGGACTTGTCCCACCAGCATCCTGGGGACTCCCGGCTCTCCTCTGTCCCTGGAGTTTCACAGCAGGTGCTGCTCACTGCTCTGTCAGCAGGACCTTGCTCTCACTTCACAGGGACACAGCTGGATCATGAAATGCTGGCAGTGCCCCCTTCCCATCCCTTGACAGCCTGTGCCATTGCAGGGCTTCATGGAGCCCCCCTCACCCCAGGGCTGTGGGACTGAAGGAAGGGGAGCTAAGGCCAGGAGCCCAGGGGCTGCCAGAGGTTCAGGTTAGGTGTCCAGCTGTGACCGGCACCTTCCCTCATCCCTCCCCAGGACTCGCACAGCACAACGACTCAACCCTATCAAAATGAAGGCATAAGCCAAACACAGTAAAATCCCTGAGATTTGCTGAAGTTCCCCACAGATTGGCCATAGCAGACCTCACAACCTGATGGGATTTTCAGCTATACCAGCAGAGACCAGCAACCACAAAACAGATATCCACAAAAACCTCTGGACTGTACCGTTGTTAACTCCTGTGTGTTATTTTTTATGGCAAGGCAGGGACATGAACCCAGGTTTCCTAAGTTTTATACTGGTGCTTTTCCTGCAAAACCAGTCACTCGTATAGTTTTTGCTTCTTGCCTGGCTTGTTCTACACCCTGTTGCACATATGCCTACAATAGTATGTGTGAACTCAGAAGAAACCTTTATTTAATAGTGATTGACATTTGCAGGAGCTTAAAGAACGCAATGATTTTGGCATGTGTTACTTTCCAGGTAAGGATTAACCAACCAGTGTGTCAAATACCACCTGATGTTCTTTGTTTGAAAAAGGCCACGTTTCAAAATGGCAGCAGCTTTCAGATTATTTTTTCAGAAAGATTGTGCTTTGGTTTGGAAATAGGGAAGCATAGCAAGGATTGCAACACAAAACAGATAAGACTAGATGAAGAGGAAATGTGATATAAGTGGTTTGGATCTACAGAAGGACGAACAAAATTATGTTCATCACACACTATTCATGTAATAATGCTTGGTTTAGAAGACACAAAAGCAGTGTCCCCTCATCAGAGCTCAGGCAGAAGCTAAGCCCTTTCTGTGTCTTGGTATTGTGGATGAAACCCACATTCAAACAATGTAGAAAAGCAGTGAAAAGGAAAGTCTGGTTCATCCACCTTCCCTGTCATTGAAAGCTCCTGCTGTTGGCCAGAAGGGGGTTCACCCTTTTGCTTTTCCATGGTTCTAACATCTCTACGTCCAGCTGTCTAGGGCTTGCAAGGATGCAGAGTGGGTGGTCTGTGGGGCACCAGGGCATACACAAACCAGTTCAGAGCACGTATCCTGTGCCAGGATCCCTGGCCACAGTGAGGCCAGACTCACTGACTGACACAGACAGAGCATGCAGAGAGCGTGGAGACCCAGAAACTGGCATCAGTGCCAGAAGGCAAAGGTGAACCTCTGAAGATGGGAAGCAGTGAGCCAGCTTTGAACACAGAACTCCGAAAGAAACTTGTGTAGCAACAACAACAACTAGCAAGCTTATCTAATCCTCTTTGCACCAGTCTCAGCTCTGCAAAGGGTTTGTCCGACCCATTTGTGGGTATTCCGGGGGGCACAGGGGATAACCTTGTATCCACAATTACAACACAGTTACAGCTCCCAAACTGCAGCAGATCCTTTGCAATTGCTTTGGAGTACAACAAAAAAAGAGAACATACAGTTGCCCATGTATTAAAAACATGAAGGTGTCCAAAGATACTATAAAATTACACCCCAGCTTACAAACCCCTGTTCAGTCCATGTCCTGTGTACTGGCAGCATGCACTGAGAGTTGAGGTCTTTAACTGATTTTCACTATTACCAATATGAAGCTTTATTGAGAACTTAACCTTCTAGGCTTACAGATACATAGCATTTTCCATAAAATTAAGTTTCTTACACTTCCCATGGGAAAGTTGACCTCACTGTCAGCAATTTTGCTTAAATTTCCTTTGGATAACCTGTATTTTTTACACAACTTATTTATTTAGGAAAAAACCCTGCTATATCTGTTGAAAAATACAGAGGCAGAGATGCTTAATGCTTCACCTCTTTTATATATGTAGTATATTCTTTAACAGCTCATCTCTTGTGGCACTCCTCAAGAGTGTATTTTTAGTATATAGAGGGAGAGAAAAAAATATGACAGTGGGCAAAATTATCCCATAAGATCATCTCCCTGAAACAGAGATTAAAATGGTAGCTGACAGTGCTTTAGGAGTTGAAAATCCAGCACTGAGACCGATTTGTGTTGATACCTCTAGTGCACATGCTGTTTATATATATGTACAAATATACAAATATAAATAATATATTTTCCTTTTAAAAACAAACAAACAAACAACCCAAAACCTCAGTGATCTACAGATGGAAATGCTAGGATTTGCCTCAGATTTCAGTCTCCTTGGTAAAGGCCAATGAGATGGACACCACAACCTGCTCTCAGGAACCCCAGAGCCCAGGGACCAGCAGGATCACTGTTAACACCTCTCAAATCCCTGTGTTTTTTTTTAAGGTGCCTCTCTTGCCAGCGGTACACCACCACAAACCCATCTTTGGGAGATGACAGGAATCAAAAAGGCACAGTTGAAACTCCAGATAATGCTCTAGATAGAGGAGGGGGGGAAAAGCCCTGAAACTCTTCTGTAAGCAAAATGCTTGCCCTGGGCTTTTCTCATTCTGATGCGAAAGCCAGCAGACAAGACCACCAGTGCCTTTGGTTTAGCAATACTTGCTGTATTTACTCAGGGCTTCTGGCAGTTCATTCCACATTCCTCAGAGCTGTAGGTTTTATACAGTGCCCTGTATATCAACCAGACAGTGTACCTGATAAACTCCCCCTGAGGCAGGTGGCCATGGGAATGGCCAGGAATTTGTGCAGGAATTTGCAGAGGAATTTTCTTACTTAGACTCATACGGTTAGCAAACAGTAAAAACTAAAATTGTTCACCAGTCGGTCTTGCTGCTTACCAAAAGTGTAAGCTTGCAGACCACTCCCTGCAGAAAGCCAGAGCTTTCCAAGAGAAATAAAGAGTGACCATGGGAAGACACCTTCTCACCACCTGCAGCAAGGACCTGCAAACACCTGTGGTGAAACAGAGGTCAGAGAACAGACCTTAAAATATCAGGGAGGGCTCCTGGTTGGCAAGGCAGAGAGGAGCAGAGCAGCACAGACACAGCTGTGTTCAAGAGCTGTTGCCTGTCTCAGACCCTCTTCCCACTGATCACAGGAGTCACAGGAGGCAGGGCACTCTGCTAACATCCTAGATATGTCTTGCCACCCCTTTGGTGCTTAGGAAGATTTATTCTGCACACATACAGTCTGACCTGTGACTCACATTGGTAAGTTGAGACTTGGGACTTCAGTATGTGGAAGAAGCATGTAAAAGCCTTTTTGTTTATTGTTGCTCAATACAATTATCCTCTATGAAAATCACATTTTTTTCCTTCTGTGCAGGACAACTGTGGCCTGTTTGAGCCCTGCCCAGGTTGAAACTTGCTTCTGGGCCCTGGGGTTGTGCAAGGCCCCTGGGTACATCTGCAGCCACCCTTAGCCTGGGTGCCCAGGGTGAGCAGACAACTTTGTCAGTAGCATCTACTCATCCCACTTATTTTGTAAACACTGACTAAGACACCACAAAAGGCAGCAACAGCAAGCACATTCAGATCTTGACCCAGCCAGAGGCACCTCCAGAGGCACGTTCATTGAAAGTGTGCGCTCAGTAAGTCAGATAAGTTGTGTCTTTTCTTGCCTGCTTCATGAGGCCTAGAAGCTAAAGAAAGAATCCATCTTCAAGAGCCACAGACTATACTGCAGTCCCAAAAGTTTGAATGCCCTCACCAATTAAGCCTAGGTCTGCTTGCAGCCTTACCTGTGACTATGCTCCTGTGAGCTTCCAGTGCCATATTAGTGCTACCTTTAATGAAAATGCTAATGACAGTGAAATGCTTCCTGTGAGGACTAACACTCACATTAGGATGTGGATAGTAGTGTATGAACTCTGGTGAAATTTCAGCATACAGTCAACAGAAATTTTACTGCCAGAAACATGGCCTTAAGTCATGGTAATAATGTTAATATTTAATTGAGGTGAGTTGAACGTGCTCTTTTGTTGCAAAAACATCTACAGGACATGTCCCTGCGTGCATGATCGTGTTTGACTCTATCTTCCCTCCTTGCCTTTCACGCTTTTTTCCCCACTCTGGCTCTTCGTCCCTCCCCAGCCACAAGAGCTCCCAGGGTTGCGCCCTCCATACTGCTCACACTTCATACCCTCTGTCACCCCAGCACAACTTCCAGCTTTAAAGACCTGTTAGCCACAGTTTCTTCATAATTCCACCCTTACAGGTCCTGAAATCTTGAGCACAGCTTTCAAATCCTCATAAAGCACCTCCGTCTCAGCTTTTCTGATCCTGGTTGGGGATCAGACTCAGTGAGCTGACCTTTTCCTCCCCTGTCTCCTTCCTCCTCCACCTCTTCCTCCTCCTCCTCCTCTTTTTCAAGGTTTGCTCATTTGTCATTTTATCCCTTCCCTTCTCTTCCCAGCCCTGCAAATGCCTCCCCTTCACCCAAGTCCATCACCTTCCTCCTTGGGTTTTGATTCCCTATTTTTCTCTTCTTATTGCTGCTGATTTATGCTGATGACCCATATCACCCTCTTTGTCATGCTACGTCCAGTTTACCAATTCTGTTCCTCTTCTGCCCCGATCCTTTTCTTTTCCTCATTAAAAAAGACTGTTTATTTGGCATGCACTGTCCAGAGGCTATCTGCTGCTGGGTTTTTCCTGCACTAAACTACAAGTGGTCCCATTCAGCACCATCCATTAGCCTCCCCCATTATGCCCACCATTCAGCCTTTTTGCAATTTCTGTTCCATCAACCCATGTGACTTCTCTTTTGCTTTTAGCTCTTACCTCCATACCAAGTTAAATTGCAAAATTCTCCCTACATTTCAATTTTCTTCGATTTTCTTCCCCATAATATCCAGCCCAACCAACACCCCTCAGTTGTTTCTCTTCTGCTAGGAAGGTTGAAACACAGTCTGATGAAAGCCCAGCCATCACTTCCAGATATATGTGGATAAAGCAGAGCCTCTAATACTGCCCCCCATCTCAAGCAGTACCCAAAGTGTCTTTTCTTTCCTTTCCACAGTGACCATTACTGCTGTTTGCAGGCAGGGTACACTTTATATTTGGGCAGCCTTTCTTTCAAGGTACAGCTAAGACCTGTTGATGCTTTTTGCATGCATGTCAAAGACACTGGCTGTTCTATCTACCCTCAAAACTTAAATGCTTCCCTGGAGTCTCACCCTCACATTAGCTCATTAATGGTGACATTCCTTTTTGCTCTTTCATCATTTGATCCACTGTTGATCTACAATCTTGATCCACTGTTTTATCTTCCAAATATTATTTCAAGAGTCATTTTCATAGCTTTGAATGTGGCAATCATTTTCTGTGCTCCTGTTGATCCTCTTTCCATCTTCTAATAAATAAAATAGAAGGTCCTTACACACAGTACTTGCCTAGGCAGGCAGAGCTGAATAGTACAACCAGGTGTCTTTTGCAGCTTATGAACACCCACTTTATGCTTCTCATCATATGCCCTTCTGTTTTCCTTCATAATTCCTTGCTGGGACTGCTTCCCTGGTAACAGCTGCAGAGGAACTTTGCTCACCTCTCCTAAATTCCTTCTAAAATCTCTCCATTGCTGCTGAGATGGCCCAACAGCAGCCAGTCTGCTGTGTGCTATTCTTGGTCTGTACTCAGCTGACCCCTCACCATTTCCTGCATCCATCCCATCTCTTGCCTCTCACCAGCTATTTGGTGCATGAGCCCCACACGGCAGCGACAGCCCTTCCACTCCGCCTGTATGAGCAGGTCCACGCAGCAGAAACACCCAGGGCAGGAATCCCAGGTCTGTGACACAGCAATCATAAATGACATCTTGAATGTTATTGGGAACTCAACTTGCTGAAACTCAGCCTACACCCTGACTTGTGGTGGAGCGAAGTTTCTCTGGAAAAAGACAAAAAGGCAGATGCAGTACCTCAGTTTATTTCTATGGCACAACTCCAGCCCATCCATTGGGTACTCAAAAGGCCAAAACATGAAAGCAAAGTCTGAGCTACATCACTTGGGGTGTTGCTTTTCCAGAGTAAACCTTCCAATGGCTCTCCCATTGGCAAATGGGATAGACAGCCTCAGTTGTCAGAGGCTGGTTAAGGTGTTCTCCACTTGGAAGTACATGAAAGTTACTGTTGTCACATTATTATTGCTTGAGGATTCTCATGCCTTTGTAGTTTCTTTCCATCTCGTGGCAAATAAGCCCATCTGTGCTGACACAGTCTCAGCTTTATGACCTGCCTAAGCAAAAGATAACATCCAGACTCTAAGCATATTTTGTAAAACACACTTTAAAAATATCAGAAACCCCTTTCTTCTTTTCAAATAAAATCTTACTTGGGATCAGGGCAAATGAAAGCCTGGAAAGGACAAAAATGCCCTCAAGTATCAGGTAGTCAGCTCTGCAGTCACTAAAAAGTTGCTTTTCTCTGTTGAGTTTACTGTGTCACCAAAGCCCTACCAGCCATAGCTATACAAAGCCTGCATTGTCTCAGCAAGGCTACTGAGATGTTCCTGATCTTGGCAAGAGCTAGGTGTACCCAGAAGCATTTTATTGAAAAAAAAATTACTACAGCAGAAAGAAATATTATTTTAGGCCTCATACTGGAAAGATAAAGGTCAGAGTCCTTCCCTCTACTAAGGGAGCAGACAAAAATATCCTGTTCATGGGATCCATTTTACAAACTTGAAAATTGCACCTAAAAATCCCCTTATAAAACAAATGTCAAAGTCACTGCAATATAAAGAAGGATTTGTTGGTTTAAGTCATCAATAATTTGGAGATCTCAACTTCATGGCAAAAAAAGCAACTACATACAGCCCTATACAAGCATGGAGATAGTCTCTTTACAGTTAATCTGTTAGATCTGCTTCCTTGCTACAAAGCAAACCTGATCTTTATGTTCATTGCTGATTTCTTTTTTTTTAATAGGAACAGGATCTGGCAATGCTTCTTCACAAAGAGCACATACTTGCCCCTACTAAATTTCTCAGTAAATCACAGCAATATGGGTTCAGGAAACTACACACAAGGGGGCCATTCGAATGAAAAAGCCAAAATTACCTTTTTGTTTCACCATAAATGTGGTGTCACCTCTGCTGGAGTTTGTCACCCAAGCTGTGCTGTGGGCTCCTGTGGTTACCCAACAGGTACTCTCACACCACTCCAGGGTAACCTCTGGTCTTCTCTAGCTGTCAGATGCTCTCACAGCTTTCACAGAAGAGGGTGTAGCATGTCACAGAGTGGTGGCAAAATGAGGGGGCTCTGCCATGTGGAGGAAGCCAAGACTCCAAAATGTGGGAAGCTGCAAAAGCAGACCCCAGTGCCAGGGATAGCTTTGCTGAAGCCAGCCAGGTGAGGGCCACGCAAGATCAAGGGTTCGGATCAAACTGACATAGAAACAGTATTCCCTGAAGGCTCTACCATCTCCACTGCCTATATTAAATATTTTTATTACGATGTTTTCAACTTTTAAAAAGCCTGTATTGAAGGCAGCACATTCTTTTATTTTCTAAAACTTCAAAGAAAGATTTTGCATCCTCAGCTGCAGCAGGGACACTCCGAAATTATTAGCAACCCTATTTGCATGCCAGTCAACGCCAGATATTTCCCTAACAGCTCTGAGGGCCCGGAGCCTGTGTCTCAGAAGAGGTCAGACCCAAAAAGCAGAAGAGGATGCTGTGCTCTCCCCGGGCTGCGAGGTGAGGTGGCAACAGCTGCCCTCCGCTCTCGGCAGGATGCACGGCTTTGAACCAAGCCAGGAGAACAACCTCTCTCAGGACGGGAATACGCAGGGGAGCGGCGGGAGAGGGAGCGAATGCGCAAAAGGAGTGTTTGTCTCTCCGTTTATCTCGCAGACAGCAATCTGTTAGCTTCAGCTTCGAGCCTGCCGGACACCAACAGCGGCCCGTTCCTGGCGTTATCTCCACCTCCTCTCTGGGAGTGCATGCTGCCTTCCAGTTTTCCAGCTGTATACCAGGCTGCGCTTAACACCGCGGCCGACCCCTGGCCCCGGGGCCCGGCAGCTGCGCGGGCGCGCAGCGCTCCCCGCGCCCGAGCGCGGAGCCCGCCCGCGCCGCCGCGCCCTGCGGAACCGCGCGGCTGCTCCCGCACCGTGCGAGCTCGGCCGCGCTGGCAGGGAGTAATTGCAGGCTTGTCCAAATTATCGTTTGCACAGTCTGGGAGACACATCAGGGCACCGATACTCAGCTTGCGTTAGCCTCAGGCGGCTCATTTCAGCCCCGTCTAACGCTCCTGCCTTCTGCCAGGTCAGCCCAGTTGAGCCCATAAAATTTAGTAGGGATTTTGCGACCTACAACGTCCCAGCCCATCTTTAACCATTACAATAAATTTGCTTTAGCTCAAAGTTTTATTTCAAGTTCCTGAGAAGAAATGAGCTGTGCAGCCTTACCTCTAAAAATTTAAAATCTGCTACTTCTTTTAACGTGAACCCTAGTATTTCTCATCTAATCACGCATATCTCAGCGTGAAGAAGATGCTTGACCTCCTGATGGATACATATATTCTGAATGGTCTTCAGAAACTTTTCACAGATAAGATCCCATTCTTATGCTAATGTCTATAACAGACTGGCAGACAGCAGACTCGGAGCCCTCTTGTCACCTCCCTGTCACTTGTGCCAGGGCTCTGTGGTCTGTACAAACGACAGCATTTTAAGTGTTCAAAAAGAAAAAGCAGCCATGAAACGAAACACTACTTCCGAAATTGACTCCAAAGACATTAGGCAAGTCACGCTGTGCTTTTTCTTTGACTTGGAGAAACACATATTTTAAATTAAAACTCTCAGATCTGCTAATTACTTCTCAATCCTTTTTTAGTACCTGCCTCTACCTCTCACCTGTCATCTTTTTTCAGAATCACCAGAAATATGTCAGTTGGAAAGAGTCACCAAAACTCCACCGAAACCTCTGCAGTTCTCTCCATTTGCCTTTTCCCCGTAAAAACACTTTAAAATGTATTTTCTGAGTGAACTTCTGGTCGCTTACATTGTCAACCCAATCACAGAAGAGTAAGCACAATCCAATGCACAGCTAAGGACGGAGGAAGTGCAGAGCAAACCGAAAAGCGACGGTACCTACCTGGAGCCCACCTCAGCGCCCAGCACCATTCGCAGCAACGGCAGCGTTTTGGGGTAGCGACCTTAATGCATTGTCCTTCCTACCGCGCTGCTAAGTGAGAGTTGAGCAACTCCTTGCACTGCTGCTTGGAGCAACAGCTCTCCCAATCTTAACCCTCTCTCTTGGCTCTTCGCTTCTTTGCTCGGTGGTTTGGTTTTGTTTTTGCTTTGGTTTTTTTTTTTTTTTTTTTTTTTTTTTTGGCTTTTTTTTTTTTTTTTTTTTTTTTAAACGGACTTTTTGAGCGCTAAAACTTGCGATTAGTAAGTACCAGCTAAGCCAAAGCCCCTGCTCGCCCCTGCCCTAAGCCGCACATTCCAGGGCGCTGAGCGGGGCGCTGAGCTCTTTGCCGGCACCGCGCAGCTCTCGCACCCCAGACCCGGCTTTCTGCCTGCAAACTCGATAAGGCTGCAGGAGCTCAGCAACACGCTCTGAAACTCGGACAGGAGAAAAATTGGTCTCTAATCTCCAGCCTGGGTGGTTTTTATTATCCTCCTCCCCCCCCTCCTCTCTTTCTCTCCACACTCACAGTAGCAAGGCTGTCTCCGGACTACTCCCTGCCTTAAACTCACCAAACCAGATTTTTACTCCCAACACCTTCCCGTAAATCTGAACTGAAATTTTACCCTGCTTGCTGAGTTCTGGCTGGCTGAGGGCCAGCCAGCATTCCTGTTGTTTTAAGAGGGCAGAGTAAAAAAAACCAAACCAAACAAACAAAAACCCCAAAAAACACCAACAGCAAACCCCTCCCCCAACAAACAAACAAAAAACCCAACCCAAACCCCAAAACCAGAAGCATAAACAAAACAAAACAACAAAAAACAAACAACAAACAAAAAAAACCCCAAAAATCAAGCCCCCAAAAATCAGAGAAGAAAACCTGGAGAAATGCAAGGACTGGAAGGAAGCAAACTTTTAGAGCAGCTTTACTAAAACTACTGTGGGAGGGAGTGATTCGCATTAATCTCTAAAAGGCTAAAACAGTGGGGTTTTTTTGGGTTTTTTTTGTCAGTGTCAGTCATGAGAAAATACCCTTCTCAGCCATCTGCCTCCTTCAGGTGGATGCATGTTTGAAAAGAAGATAAACCCTCTGGTACTCACCTGAAGGACGGCAGCAGGCATCAGCATAGCAGGGAGAGGAGCCTGCACCTTTGCCTGATCGAGTTACCCCAGGGCAGCGGTAACGCTGGTTTGAGAAGTGCCACATTTTACACTTTTCTGCCCTAAAGTTACATGTGGTTTCTAGAAAAGGAACAAAAGAGAAACCAGTTTACATAGACAAAAAAACAGCAACCAAGCCTTCCTTTAAACTCCGTGTGATCCCTCTGACCGTTGCCTGGAACGCTTAGAGAAACAATGAAGCAAGACTGTAAACTTTCTTACCCCCTTTTACGTTACCTGTCTGTGCCTGGCTAAGGGCTTTGATGTATTGAAACAAAGCACAAGACCTGTTTATAGTAAATGAAACCAACCAACAGAGAGATCTAATTCAGACTTGTGACTAAACAAACTGGAACAGGAAGCACACACCAGCAGATTTTTTTTTTTAAGTAGTAATTCCTGCTAGCATTGTCATGAAACAGAAAAAAAGAAAAAAAAAGGTTTTGCTTCTCCCTTCAATCACTTTTGTTCAAAAGGAGTTTTTGGTGGTGTTTTGTTTTGGTTTTTTTTGTTTGTTTGTTTGTTTGTTTGGGGTTTCATTTGTTTTGTGTTTTTGTTTTTGTTTTTTTCTGGAGAGCAAAACCCCACCAACCAAAACCCAACCCAACCCAACCCAACCAACCAAAATCCCAAAACAAACAAGCAATGTTCCATCTGTATATGCAAATATTTAACAGAGCAATATTTACCACTAGTGGTGACCTGGAGATATTATTCATCTATTTGTTTCCACATGTAGGTCATTTGTGCAACTGATTAGTATCATGACCCTCACCCCAATTAACATCTGTAACTGATGAGTAGACAGAGGATCTTCATCTAGGCTAGTTCAAGTCCCCAACAGTAGATTAGAAGTCCTGCAAGTTAATTTTTTAAAGAATAAATAATATTGGTGTTCAAAAATAGTGAAAAAAATTGATTTCCATAATTCTACGTAATTTTAAAAAATCATTCTTTTTATTCTTAATTAATTCTTAACAATTCTTAATTAAGAATTCTTCTTAATTCTTCTAAATTTTTAAAAGATTTATTCAGAGCTGGGTACCCACTATGCTGCCTTTTTTTGGTGATATTACCTATACTTATTGACAGCAGTTTGTCCTTCCAAACAATTGTAAAACTAATTTTATCTAATTCTTTTTTAAGTATAGAAAAATCTCACAGGTTTTACCTAAGCAAATCCACATTCACTCCCTAAGAGTGTTTTGCTGCAGGTAGAGTAGAAACCAATTAATCAAACTACTATTGGTATAATATGCAAAGCTCACAGTCAAATGTTGCAAAGTTCAAGTTAACAGTGTGTTCTCTCCAAACTATTGCAATTCAAAAGTTGATAAAAGCATGTGATTCCAGTTTTAGTAAGTGCACCAAGAACAACAAAAAAAATATCTTTCAGAACTTACCTGCATTAATAAGCAAATAATCATGGGGAACATTTTTGTTAAATACTTGAATTAAAGTGGGAGTTCAGCATTAGCAGCAAATATTATACAGTTCAATTCTTCAAGAAAAAACAGTCCAGAATAGTAAATAAGGATGGGTTTAGTGGTACAAAAACCTCTTAAGTATTCTTTAGTACTCTTCTTTAAAATCATGACCCGTTCGCCCAAAGGGAGGTTTTCCCATAGAATCCTCATCTGATAAGTTTGCCAACAAAGTTCTCAGGCAATCCATCTCAAGCAGAGAGAACCCATGCTCCATTTGCTCCATTTAGAGGAGCAAATTGGCTTTACTGGCAGAAGTAGTTCCTTGCCAACATGTACAGATTACTTCTAAATGAGCATCTGTGTAATACAATGGCTAGTACAGAAAATGGAAAGACATGGGAGTGCATTGCCCTGCATGTCCAGAACACAGGTGTACTACCAAAAGCCTTGGTTGCGCCACTGTGGTAAGGTAACTATTTTAAGGTGTGCTGCTAAAAGGGTAGTTCTGCCTGTTCTATGGACTCACCCACATGTGCTTGTGGGTCTTACCTCTGAAAGCCAGTTCATGCCTTTCTGGTGCAGGATGCAAATAGGTTTCCTTGGAAAGAGTTTGACTTTCTTCTTAGCTCAGTTCAGCTGCCGTAGAGGTTGTCTAGTTAGATTTAATCCTTGGCAGTAGGTCATCCAGCAATTAAAATACTCCTTATTGCTCACCATCTGTGTGAGGAGACACATTCCATGGAGCCAGGTGAGACTGCAAGGTACCACATCTGTCTGCATACTCCTGCAGGTGTAGGGATGATCACGACACATCTGCCCGCAACTTTTTAATGGACTTCCAAACTTTGGTGAGGAAAGCCATTTTTACATTTCTCATCTGCCAGCAAAACAATAGTGCAAAACCTCTACTATTTATTGCTTGTGCTTTACTCTGATTCACAGATTCCAGATCAAATAACCGGTAATGTTGCCAGGTTGTTCCTTCAGTGCACTTTCTCAGAACAAAGGAGAGTAGCAATTCAGGAAAGTCTCTTCTTGACCACCAAATGCTGAATCTATCACAAGCTGAAATAGGAAAAAGGTAGCCTCAACAATCAGTTGTAGGAATTGTTGCCATTGAGGTTTCAGGTAACTTAAAATTAAACATTAGATTTAACTGATAGAATGGCAATCTGAGACATTTTTGACACAAGGATTATTTTTCTCCCTTTTGTCCCAGTTGTCCAGCTGCCAAAGAGTTTTGAGGGGTTGTGAGCTCCTTACATAGGAAGGAATGAGTGACCCACATGTAATTTGCTGCAGCACCCTCCAGTCTGTGTTAAAATGAAAGAGCAGTCACAACCCTCCAACATGAAGAAGAAATTTCTTGTTTCTCTGCCAAGCCATGGCAGGGTTTCTGACCAAAAGAAAGAATTTAATGAGACCATAGCAAAGCAAATTAAGCTAAGTGCAGCATGATTAGGCTGTGAACACTAATCTTTAAAGGCAATAGTATTTGATTAAGAAAGGTGTCCTCCAAACCTGATCTTAAAATTGCAATAAAAAAAAATTCAGGAGGTTTGGGGTGTTTTTGGAGGGCTGTGTCTCCTGAACTGTAATTTTTCCTTCTGAATATGGCTTACTGCATTATCAGTTATGTGAAATACCTATTGTAGAGTTTGTCACTCCAATAGCTGACTTCACTGCAGCAAGAAAACTGCATGTTAAAAATTTGGTGACTGCATTTCATTAAGGAGATTATGGCAAAATGTTTTTTCCCCCCTCTCTCTAATTGGGAAACTGTGAAAAAGTGAGAGTATGTAACTCAAGAATGAATTTCTAATTATCAGAAAAATAATTGGAGAAGTAGAACACTTGCTACTTTTGTCAAAAATTAAAAAGCCTCTGCTTCAACTCTAAATTTTGTTTAAGTTTTCTAACACCAAATATTTCCTACTATGGGTTAAGCATTTGAATATAGTTCAGTAATCAAAGAGTCTGTAAATAAGTCTGCAATCATACAGCATTTGATTTTTTCCCAGTTAAGGCTGAAGCTTGCAGAGTGAGCATTTCTCATTGTGGTCTGTGAAATCGTGTCCATTCCTATGCAAAAGATGTCAATATGCGTAGTCTGTAATACAGCACCTTCTTCTTCAGAAAGATCTTGTTTTCTTTGTGATACTTCCATGAAGTTTGTTTGTGACCTCTGTCACTGTGGCCCCCTCATCATCGCCTCCCAGTCTGTACCTCTTGCTTTCCTACTTGGTTTGACCATCCTACCCCTCTCAAAAGCTGCTTCCTCTACACACATTTCAGATTCAGGCTTTCATTTAAACTCTTCATTTCTCAGCCCTTCTTATTCATGTCTCCATCTCAGCACTTTGCCACTGTCTTTCCACAGCTCCAGCAGCACCAGCCCAAGTCATGGTAATATTTGCTTG